>NW_026622786.1:54469437-54649437 GCF_023065955.2 Ursus arctos | reverse complement strand
GGATCAGGCTGTTAGGCTCAATTTTCTCTCTTTGTCTCTCTTTTTTTTCTCCCTGGTTTCATAATTTAAAGTAATGCCATTACTGTAACCATTCCAAATTCATTTGTCAAAGAGCCTGGAACATCATTTAATTTTAATCATGATAACAAGACAATGTGTTAATAATTCCAGGTCGGAGGAAGGCATTTGAAAACTTGTTTACCTGTTTACTCTCTCTTACCATATGCAAGAAGAATTTATGAGCCGGCCCCATTTTTCTTTGCAGCCGGAGACATATTTGGAAGCTTCTCGGGGCCTAGGGAAGGAACTGGGAGTTTGTAGGCAAGTGTATGTGGCTCAGGCATGTGTGTCAATGGTCACAAACTTCCTGTCCAGGCACGCATGGGCACCTGAGTAGAGAGTGGCACAGCCCATTTTTGTGGACTGTGTGGACATCCAGCTCTCAGAATGGGACCATTCAAGTCGCCTTTCAGAAGCTCAGAGGAAAGGTATACACACGGCTGGCATCAGCGAAGAACTCACATTATTGCTGCAAATATTAATATCATAAAATTAAATATTGTTTTCAGGAATCTCGGTTTCGGTTTTATGTAGTAATTCTTTCAGCTAATTGTTTTCCTGCACCCTGATCCCATAATTAGGGCCTGACTAATTATCTAATTACTAAGTAGCAGAAGGGCAGGTTGATGGCGACATTTTCGCCATCTTTCAAAGCCTCGTTATCCTTGTGAAAGTCACAGTTTCCTCTGGCTGCAGGCAGCTGCGGCAGACCCAAATGTCTGCTCACCTTCCACATTTGTCAACCTGCTCATTACAGTGGTGAATTTGACACATCAGAAATGTCCCTTTGACAGGAAAGTTTATCCTGGAATGAAAACTGAAGCAAAAGAAAGAAAACCAAAGAAAGATGAAAGCGTAATTTATATTCTCGGATTTGCAATTGTAGTCTTGTCTTAAAGGCAGGATATATGTCAGCTCTTTAGGAGCTGGGAGATGCTCGCTCCTGGAGCCCGGGGGCTCACACAGGCTTGATCAGGGGCACAGAGGGCCTTGTTCATTTCACAACCCAGTGGGGCTTCCAGACTCCGAGTCGCTGTCACTTTGGGCTGGCTGGCCTCCTGCAAGTCCACCCGCGGCACAACCAGCTCACACATCTTGGGAGGAATTGGCCCATAAACTCCAAAAGGCAGGAGACCCTGGTATTCGGCTGCTACAAACATCAGGTGACCCACACACTGGTTAATCAATAGCCCAATTTTGTTTAATCCCTGGGTCTTCACATTGGACACCTTCCCCCCCTTTTCCATTTTCACTACACTGGAAAGTCAGCCAGCCTTCCTCATGAAGTGTTTTTTGTGGTGGAGGAGGATGGAATGTTGTGGAAGGGGAAGCAAGAATATTTTGCTCCTTATCTCAAAAGTGACCCAATGTTCTGAATTTGTTTTGCATACATCCCTGGCTGTCCCAATGGCTCTTCAAAGCCTCCAAAAGGAGAAAACCCTATTAGACCGTCAGAGTA
This sequence comes from Ursus arctos, assembly GCF_023065955.2. Taxonomy (NCBI): domain Eukaryota; kingdom Metazoa; phylum Chordata; class Mammalia; order Carnivora; family Ursidae; genus Ursus; species Ursus arctos. The sequence continues at coordinate 54,647,918 of NW_026622786.1, read as the reverse complement.
ACTCTGGCGAACAACACTCACCTAACTGAAGTAATAATTGTAGAATCATTATCAATTATAACCCCCAACCAAATATGATTGTATATTCAATTGCCTTGGTGTAGATAAATGTATGTTTATGCAATAAATGCATCTGTCAAGATTTTTTTATGCTCGAAGCTGGATTTTCATTAATGAAGGAAGTATTAATTTAAATTAAGCACTCTGAGATCTTGATTAGTAAAGTAATCAGCAGCAAATAAGCTGGTTAATCAGTTTATATATCCATATATATCTTTCAGAATCAATGTTTTCAATTGAGACCGTGGCCAAGTGGTTAGAATAAGACAGAGAGAAAACTCACATGCAATACATTTCATTTGCTTGGCTGATATCTGCCGAGCCCTACTGGCGTCTCCGAATGCAGTCATTGATGCATCTACGATGACTGTATAAAATGTGTTTAATTGGCATGAAAAGACACTAACTGAGAGCTGGTAGGGTTTCCATTATCTGAGTGGACATCTTATTTACTTTAGTGGATCCCGGGAACAAGATGAAAGTGTATGAGAACTGAGGTGGGGGTTGGGACATAAGCTGATGGGTTTTGTGTTGGTGGGGGGTGGCGGGTAGGGAGTTTTACAATCATCCAGGCAATGCAAAATGCAGCTTTGTAATGCTCCTAGTCTCCCTTGCACCATCAGGAGAAAGACCTGTGAAATAGTTTCCTAATTAGAATCTGCAAAATTGTGAAACTGTCAAGCTCTGTGGGTCCTTGCATTTTAGAGGCTGCATTTTTATACAGCTCATCCCTTCAGTGTAGCGCAAAAGCTGCATGGAAGAGAAAGTGTCATTTTTGACTTCAACCTCAAGTAACATGAAGAGAGGAAGAGTGTGCTTCTCAGGATACATTGCACTCTTTAGTCATGTGAATTGCTTCAGAATCCTTTGGGACACTGTACATGGCATGATACTGTTCCTTCTGCTGATTACTGGGGTTACCAGCCCCCTGCTGAGTGCATGTTTAAGTCAATATTTCCGTTAATTGTTACTTTATAAATTGTTCCATATCCTGGTAGCAGGAGTTCATACTGATGCCAACTGTGTAGTGACAACACTTACACAGTCCCAAGAGGTCCCCACGTTTTGTTGGATTTGCCTTTTGAGAATGTTATTTAGTGTATCAGTCACATGTCTCAACACTCAGCACTAATAGAATAGAGAGGGGACAGCAACAGATTTATTTTCATCCTATCAAATCCTATTGCGGAGGGTTTATTAACATGTTTTAAGTGTGCTTGAGACTCCTGGAGTTTAGTAATGCCTTCATATGTTTATACCCTAAGATCTCTCAGAGAATGGGCCTAATTTGAGAGCCACAGAAATAAACTATGGTTATTAAAAGTTGAGACAGATGCATTAAGATAATATATTTCTTACATTACACAAATGCACTTTATTTGTATATATTTGCTTGGTTTGCAGCTAATGGAGAGCTTTGTGATGAAGTGTGGTTTCTGGGGTAGGTGTTTGAGGGCTTTAAGTATCTGAATCTGGAATCTGCAAAATTGGAAGCTTTAAATGGATTGGTGGGCTGCAACCCTTTCTTCCCTAATCCTAGGGCCCAGGGTACATACACTCTGATGGACTCTGGGCAAATCACTCCTGAACTTCTCCTTGAAATGAGGCTGTTGCTAACTTCACCCAAGCACTGGCTGTCACAGCCAATGGAATACTCAGGATTTATGAGGAATATCATCAGCTCTTTGAAAAAAGGCCCTAGTAGTAAAATAAGCCTTTTTGATCAAGCTCATCATTGAAGGGTTGTTTCCTTTTTCTAATTGGAAATTTGAAAGGGAAAGAATGGTAAAAGGACACTCGGTTTGCTCACACAGAGTAATCCTACAGAGCCATGAGCCCTGATAACTGGGTGTGAAAACCACAAACCCTGTCTTGGGCACCTACCCAGTGGAATTCTGCAGAGAAGCAGGTGGCTCACCAGACTTCAGGTGGCAGTGTTAATTCTTAGGCGCTGAGCTCTCCCTGGCAAAGTGGAGGAGCAACTCTCTCCTCACCCTTACTCTTTTCCTTCCCACCGTCCCCTAAAAACCCAAAGTGCCACTGCTCACTAAATCTCCCATAACTAGCAGGGATTTTATACTAAACTTATATAATATAACCATGGAGCAGGTTCCAGATATACCAAATGATTTCCGTGTAATAATTTAATTTCCATAACTACCCTATCCTCTGATACTTTTATCATGACCCATTTTACAGTTGAGGACACTGAGCCACACAGTGGTTGAGTAATTTGTCCCAGGTCACACATACTGTAGTGAACAGCAGAGCCAGGCCTCACATTCAAGAGTCTTTGATGTAAAAACCTAGCACTGAACCACTACCTTCTACTGCCTGTCAAACCCTGCCTGGTGAATTTAGCCAAGGCTAATAGTGTGACTGTCCCTGGCACAAGGCATATATCTGGGTATCTCAGTATTTTCAAATATCCCCTCCCTCTTCATCACTACCCAACTGTAACTTACCTAAAAATGTAGCTCCTTTCTATCTGTGCTCTGCACTCACTATCAATGCTTCTTACAAGGTGGACATATCTTCACCTTGAAGATTCCAGATTCAGATGGCTACCCCTGTTCTGCTTCTAACCCCTAAGTCATGAGCTGATAGAACGAACTGAGTCTGCTCATTCCTCAGGGACCCCGGAGGAGGCAGTGTCATATGGAAGAGCACAGCATAGGTAGGAAACTCAGCTCTCCTACTTGTTAGCCATATAACATGGGTAGGTGACTCGACCTCCCTCTACCTCAGTTTCTGCATCTGTGACATGGGGAAAACAGCAGCATCTACTTCATAGGGGTATTACTAGGATCAAATGAGTTAATATTTGTTTGGTGCCTGGTGTGTGATCAGAGCCATACAAGACTTAGTCCCTGTTGTTACTCTCAAAGTAGAGGCTGAGACAATAATCTTAAACAATTTGGCTCAATCTAGATTGTCAGTTTGGATAACTGAGACAAGAATGCATTTGCTCATCATATTGGGAGAGCTGGGTGGCCTATAGAATTCCTACTGTTCTGAAGTTATCTGGACATGTCCCAAATATAAATCCTTGTCCACAAAATTGCGCGATTCATGTATTTGTAAGAAATATCACTCATTCAACAAAAACGTTTTGTGTTCTTGCTCAAGACCAGGCAGGTACTAGAGACACAAAGCTGAACAAGACTAGGGCTTGGCCCCCATTCCTGGATAGTATAGGATCTAGATCTCCACCTAACACATTAGCACATAGCCTAATACTACATGGAAAGTACATAAAGATTTCAAGGAAAGCATGGAAAAGGTGGAGGAGCTTAAATATTTTTGTACCGCTGGGTCAAGGCAGTCATTGAAGGCTCCCCAAAGCAAACATCATTTGAGCCAGGGCTTGAAGCATGGGTTGGAGTTTGTCTGTTGGAGGATGGGGGTTGAATATGGGCATCTAAGCAGAAAGAACATCTTGAAGACATGCACGAAGCTACACAAATTTAGGCTGTGTTTGGGGAATATTGGAGTGCAGGACGCAGGGGTGGAAAAGAGTAGACAGGCAGGCTATGAAGGGAAACAAGGGGAACACTTGTTCCTAAAGGCAGAAGGTAATGTTTCATTGCTTCGGTTGTAAGCAAGAAAAATGGACATTGGGTGCTTAAGCAAAAAAGAAATTTTATAGGAATGATTTGGGACATCAACAGGAGAGAAAGGAAGGCTGTCTTCTCCAGGCACGACCCACTGTTTTTTCTATCTTTGCTTCATTCTATGCCTGATTCAAAGTTCCAGGAGAGAGATTCTGATTGGCTGATCTCTGGTCACATGCTCACTTCACAGCTGTACTAGGAGTGAAAGGAAAGATCTTGTGGGCGAGACTCTAGGGACCCCTTCAGCTTCTAAAGTAGGCAATGAGCACACTAAAGGGCATCAAGACTACACCTGATTCAGGAAAGATAATTCCCCAAAAGGAAAGTACTAATAGGAAGGGCAATTATTTGATGGACAGACCCAAAATTACAGATACCCTTTATAATATACTCATCATTGTCGTCGTCGTCGTCGTCGTCATCATCATCATCATCATCATCATAGCTTATTTTTAACCATATTGTCATATATTATACTGAGTACATATTTTTCATATGCATTTTATTTAATCCTCATAACAAGTGTAGTAGGTGTACTCCCACTTTATAGGGTTAAGGTAGGCATAGCCCATTTTTACAAATGAAAAAAGCTACAGCTCAGAGAGGTTAGGTCACTTGCCCAAGGTCACACAGCTAAGTGAGCTAGTTAAAACGTAAACTCAGATGCCACTGATGGCAAAGATGTAAACAACTGCACGTTGTACCTCCAAGGTTTCTGGTAAAGTGGAAGCATCTGCAGGTTGGCATCAGCTCCCCACTGCCTCACCCCAGCCTTTCCTTCTGCCCTACCACCCCTGAATAGGCATGGCCAACTTGGGGGACCCAAAGATCCAGCTCATGGAAAGGAGCACAGACAAGCTCCTTTCTTAGTTGCCCTGTTTGTAGGCTGTACAAACCAGCTGGCAAGCATCCTTCACACTTGGGCCAAAACCTAGTCTCTCAAGCCCTTTTTTTTTTTTTTAAGATTTTATTTATTTATTTGACAGAGAGAGAGACAGCCAGCGAGAGAGGGAACATAGGCAGGGGGAGTGGGAGAGGAAGAAGCAGGCTCATAGCGGAGGAGCCTCATGTGGGGCTCGATCCCATAACGCCGGGATCACGCCCTGAGCTGAAGGCAGACGCTTAACGGCTGCGCCACCCAGGCACCCCTCTCAAGCCCTTTGTGGGTGTCATATGGAAACCCCAAATCAATTCATTCCAAAGCAATTTATAGTGTCACTTCCTTTTGAGCCCGAAGAATGGAGAGTTATACATCCACTGGGCTCTGAAGCATGTTGTTTTAATTCATGACTAAGCAGAAGCTTCTGCAATCCCTGTAGCAGATCTGCCCTCATTTTTAAAAATTCCACAAGAATCAACCTTACCTCAGAAAGTAGTTGGGTTAACTTGTTCATCTCATGGTAATATCTCCCAAAGTATTGGGCCTGCCATTTTCAAATCTATGAACCACACATTTAGTGTAAGTAGAGAAAACTATACATTCAAGTCATCCAGTCACTCAGTCAGCCAGTGAGGCATGGATGTAGTCCCTATGATTTGGCGGGCCCAGTGCTAAATGCCTTTAAGTGTTATTTAACTCACCTAGACAATGCAAGGTAGGTACAGGATCCTCATTTTACAGACACAGAAATAGAATCTCAGAGAGGTTAAGCATCTAGTTAAGGTCACCCAGCAAGTAAGAGGCTCTTTCCATGATTCTGTGCAGTGTTCTGCGTCATGAGCATGCAGCAAATGTTTGCTGACCTGGATCTAGTTATGGATTTTGATTAACAGTGATGGGTCTGTACCAGTCTTCACAGATACCTGCCATGTACCATTCAGAAAGGACCCATGTTGCCTCCTCTCAGAAAAGGATGGATGCCTGAGAGGCAAAGGAAGCCTTTCAGCAAAATGGAGACTCTTGAACTGATCTCTTAGCCCCAGAGCAGTCCTCTCCAATTTACTTTTCATACTGGCCACCAGTAATGTGTTTAAAATACAAAATGGATTGTGCTAATTCAGTGTTTAACACCCTCCAATGGCTCCAAATTACCTTCAATAGAAAATCCACATTCATATGAAATGCAAGATCCTTCATGATCTGGCCCTTTCCTGCCTCTTCTGTCTCATCTGCCAAAACGTCTCCCATCTCTCTTCACTCTAGGCATACAACTCTCTCAATATCCTTGAAGGCACCAACACACCTCTGTTCACTTTTTCTTCTCTTTAGAACCCCCCTCCCTGCCATATCTGCTCAGTGAACTCCTTTTCAAAACTCAGCTCAACCATCCTCTCTTCTGGCAAGTGGCTACAGGATGATTGTGTCTATCCTCTGTGCACCTCTGATGATTTCCATAGCATACCAGGGGGACTATCACTCTGGGCTATAGTAGTATCAGGTGACAGGATGTTTTGGTGCTGCACTGGACATAAATCCCTATCAAAAAAGAAGAAACAAAAAGGAAATAGTAAATCTATCTCACATAAAAGCCGTTTGGAGGTATAGTGTGCTTCAAATCGTTCAATGTGGTTTTCCACTTCAGTTCTCTGTAATTTTCTCAGATCTGCCCTCCCAGAAGTCTTAGCTTTGTCTTCGGGCTAACTTCCCCAAAGGTAGCAAGACAGTCGCTAACACCAGTTGGGGCAACACACCTAGAGGGGAAAAGACAACTTTCCCCCTAGTTGATCCTCCCTTTGGTATAATGAGGCCAATTTAGGTCACATGTCCATCCCCAGACCAACTGCCATTACCAAGGGAATGAGAAATAATAATTGGCTGAAGAAGGTACCCGAATCTATCACAAACAAGGCTGTGTCTAGGATTCCCACCATTGGTTTAGCCCAGTATAGATCAGCTTCCCCTAAATCATATGGCTTATGTAGAGGGTGGGCACCTGAATAGAAATGGATTTCTGCCAAGAGGGAAGAAGACAGGAATGGATACTATCTAAGCCACTGCTGTGGCTGCTTGGCTGTGTACACACATCTGTTCCAAGACTATGAGCCGTCTGAGGACAAACACCATGATTTGTTTATCTCGGTGTGCTACTGTTTAGCACAATATCTGAAAAGTCTTTGAAAACAATGAGATGAGTTATAATTGTTAAAATGTTGCTGGAACTGAAGTTTATTCAAGACAAATTAAGGTTCAGGTTTGCATGAGGTAAAGGGGAAAGGCATTATTTCTACCTGCTGGATCTCTGTTTGGTATATAAATTAGACCTTTTTAAAAGACATGTTTCTGGGGCGCCTGGGTGGCACAGCAGTTAAGCGTCTGCCTTCAGCTCAGGGCGTGATCCTGGTGTTGTGCGATCGAGCCGCACATCAGGCTCTTCCTCTATGAGCCTGCTTCTTCCTCTCCCACTCCCCCTGCTTGTGTTCCCTCTCTCACTGGCTATCTCTATCTCTGTGAAATAAATAAATAAAATCTTTAAAAAAAAAAAAAGACATGTTTCTGTCTGCCAGGCTTAAGAAACAGTGATCTAAGAGTCAGACATTTCCTATTAAAGTTTTAAAAACATAGCTTTAAGTCATACATTATATTGAATTCTTTCATATCTCATCTGATTCAGTAGGTTTTAAACCTCACCGAGGTCACATTTCGAAACAGTAGTCACTTTTTACAACATCTCTAAACATTAAATACAAATAAAAATTATTAGGAAGAATAGAAATGTGCATAGAGACAACTAACATGACACTTGAATATTATTATTATTAAGGACAATATTATTTGGCATCTGAAGGTTACAATGGCTGGCTCATCTCTAAGCTTCATTTTTTGCTTTATTGAATTGAAGAAGGAAGGGCAGATTCTATGAATGTTCATCTGCTAAAGAAAACAGCCCTATTTAGAATATAGGCTCTTAACCTGCACCAACGTCAGGGAGGCTATGAATCCCTAAAATATATGCAAAGTTTTGTACATGTGAACATTTTTCTCAAGAGAGGGATCATAGCTTTTGTTATTCTCAAAAGGGTTTTTGATCCATAAAAAGGTTAAAAACTACAGGTATTAGAGGGAAATTCCCTCAAGACCTTGGTTGTCCGAATAACTGGGGTTTCACATAAAGAAGAAAAGCTATTCCCAGGGTCAGACTATTAACTTCCAGGAAATAGGTCATTCTTGGATTTCTCTTAGGTTGTTCTAACTTGAAGACTTATAGAGTTAGTACATACCTGAAATGAATGGGGTTCTGTAAGGAGAAATCTGTGAAGCAGTTCTGCATCTCCCACCTCTGCCCATGACCACCCCAACACTTTCTTCAACCCTCTCCTTCAGCCAGAAGAGCTGACTCTCAAAACACATTATTGCCAGCTTCCACGTTTACTAGGCACACGTTGGAATTTGCCCAGCCAGTCTAGGGATTTTCTCTCAGCTAGCATTTATAAACAGAAATAAAGCCAGTAGTTTATTATCCATCTCTGAAACCTTACAATTTTGATGTGTCATCCCCTGAGCCATAATGGGTAAAATCGTAAAAGGAAAGTAAAATCAGGAGGGAGAATGGATGTGTGCCTGCGTGCTCCTGGGTGTGTGCTCAGGGATGGCTCTGGAAAGGTGCTATCTGGTTTTTGCCATGAAGCATCCTTGTCAAAGAAGCAGGATTTGTATTGTTAGTTATCTGCTTTTTCTTTGTTTCCCTTGTTTCAGTGTTCAGTTGCATTTTACTGTTCAGAACTTGAAGGATGCATTCAAACTTATGGAGCATGACATTTTAACTATCTCATCTCACAATGATTCATCTCAGTTTACTTTCTTCAAAACTGTAGTCCTGAGAAAGCGGACCATCTCTGGGTTCTCCAGTGGATGGAAGACCATAAACGGCATTAAATGAACTCAATGTCAGCTAACTTGTGAGCAAGTCTCACTCATTAGATCCTTATTGTTCTCCTAAGGAGATGCTTTACTTTAGGATGGGAACGTGGGGAACATCAGCAATGGCCTCTGCAGTATATTGCTGAATGTTCAATATGAATCAGTGGAGGTTACGGAACATGATGAATCAAATAATCCCAAAGGAACATGGGGATGTGCTGAGCCCATCAGGGTCCAGCAGATCCTCACACTTCATATTTGAGGCTTCTGTTCCCCAAACCCTTGCTTTGCCCCAGACAATGCACTACCTGCAAAATACATCAATCCCAGGACCAAACATATGGCTGCCAGACTATATTTTACTGTCTTCAATTGACTTTCATTTTAAAGTTCAACCTCAACTGAACTTTGGTGGTAAAAAATCAACTCTGTCTTCATTCATTCTATGAGCCTCTGCTTCTGAGAGAATGAATCGATAATGAGGTCATGAACAAATATTATTAATGCCTTTTATTATTTATATGGATGTTAATGTGTCCAATCGACATACAGGTTTCTACCTCTTTAGTCTAACACGCATGACCCTTAGCATCCCATTCTCTTCCTCTCTCTTTCTTTCCATTCAGTCACAGTTACAGTGAAAGAATAATACATCACAAGCCATGACCCCTTGGCCTTTATGAATTATCTGTTTAGAAAGATGTGAAGCCACCTTTTATATCCACCATAATAGATACTTAGACATAGTGGATCAATAGTGAACAAGTTTGCTGGTATAGTTAATGGGTACCAAAGGGACACTCTGACAGTGACCTCTGACATTGTATCTGACAAGAAATCTTTAGAGCAAAAAATAAGGAAGACGGGCAGTTTTAAAAGTTATGAATGTAGATCCATAGCAAATCATGATAATTTTCTCGAGCTGGAAATGATTCAGATTCGCAGGTAGTCACTTGTTTCTGCAAACCCCTTAATTTGGACCCCTGAAATAGAAATGGCAGTCCACTGCTACACTATTTTGGAAACAGCCATGGTGCTGGGCCTGACAGAAAACCATTTGTTATCCAAGGAGAAGCCACTGAGATTGTTTTCCCGTCAAAGAGGACCTTTCTCTTTACGAAATAGGCTGTCATTTATAATTTTAAGCAGGCACAGATTTGTTAAGCAGCCACATGGTAATGGGTTTCTATAAGAAGATCCACAGACCCATAGTTCTGGAAAGAAATTGAGCTTACGAGATATTTAAAAACCTAATGGGAATGGAATATTTTGGGTTTCTTGAAAAGATAGTTTCTGCTCTGCACATTGCCAAGGGATTTTAACAATAAATCCATTGTTGTGTGTCTGAGAGTCTGTTTGAGGCAATTATATTTTCATACATTCTATGGAGTTGATCTCAGGGAAATCACCAGGGTGCCAAGCCACCTTTTCATGTCACTGCCCTGCGGGGGACTCCCAGGGATGAACATTAATGGTGGCAAGCAGGTTTAAAAAGAGGGAAACAGAGCTAATTTGTGAGTGGTCTTGAAGAGAGCAGGCTGCAGCATTCTGCCCAGCAGAGAAATTAATATACGTGGCATCCAATCCAAAAGGGAGAGGGAAGGAATGTGTGTGCAATATCCTCTGCGCCCCACTCCACATGTACATACCGTATTATGATGTCACACTCCAGTAGCATTGCTCTGAAGTCTCAATGGTCTCCCTGCTGCTAAGCACCATTGAAAACACATTTGTCCTGACTGTTCTTTTCTTTTTACCCCCCTCTCATCTGTGTAAGATGAATCACTCCTGGATCCAGACTGACTCCGAGGGCAGAGCCAGGTCCTGACGAGGTAGCCAGCCTCCTATGGCTTAAACATTTTAATTAATTTCAACACTAATGCACAAATGAGAGTTAATCACCCTGCCACAGTGCTTTCTAATTTACTAAGTTTATTCATTAAAACTTTCCTTACTGAACTTTGATTGAATGTCATGCTTTTTTGGAGGCCTTTCAAACCGCCTTAAGGGTTTTAAAGTGATATCTTGGGCAGCTGCTGAAAGCCTTCAGTGTTGGCTTAAAGAAAAGAATGGGGAAAATCTGATCAACAAGAAATCTTCTCTGTGCTGAACAAGGAGTCTTTTAGGCAGCAGGAGGCCTGTAAAAGCAGGTTTGTTTTTTAAGCAATATATAAAAAAGAAAGGGAAACATAAGTATCTAATAAAAGAAATAAAATCAGTCACCTCAATACTTGGCAAAACTTGGAAATACATTTCACAGTAAGATGCAACCATCCTTCAAAAACCAATAGAATGGTAGCAGTACTTTGTATTCATGTGGGGAGAGATATTCAAAATGGATTTGCCAACCTAATTATTTTGGAATCAATATAATACAAGTCTTAGGTACACAGTTTTACCTCTTAATTGCTAGTACCTACATTTTTACTGAGACATTGTTTCAATGAAGACTTTCATTTAAAGTTAACTCAAGAAAAATGTGATCTTTACCTCTCTGATTAACAATATTTAATATTAGGGGACAAATACCCTATACTGTCAGTTATATGAAGGCAGCTCTCACACTGACATGCAAAATTCATGCAATTGTTTTTTCAGTAACTGGCAATGTTAGCGTCTTTAGGAATGTGCTTCTCTTTATCTCCCCACTCCATGTCAGAAAAATACTTCAGAAGTTTAATAAACATTCTAATAATTTGGGAGGAAAAATTCAAGTCAGAGTTACTAATGAAAGCACCACTTCTAATATGCCATGAATCAAAATACAAGTTTTCATATTCATTCCTATGTTCTATAAATACTGCTCAGTGTTATGCAACAAGACATGACAAACTCATTTTTAAAAGGTATTTTTAACTTCAGGGAATTAGAAAAGTTACCCAAATTCATCCTACCTTGGAAAATGAAGCTTGATTGGGAAGAGCTCCCCCTCTCACTTGCAGGAGGTAGGTCTTGTCACTACAAGGTGGTTCATGATGACTTTCCAGATTCTCGAATGATCTCTTTAGTAGAATCTTCTCTTTGATATTTAATCCCTGTGTCCACCAAAACATTACCAAGAGAGGAATATGTCAGTACAAGATAGAGAGTATGATAGCAAAGTATTTAAGCGCTGAGGTCAGGCAAGCTGACTTGGAATCTTGCTTTTGCTATTATTTAGCTGTGTGGCCTTGGACAAGTCATGTAAGTTATTATTACATTATTGTAGTAGCTATCTCATAGAACTTTTGTGAAAAGTGGTAACTAATGCATATGAAGCATTTGCCAATATATAGTGAGTGGCATTCAGAGGTGCCAAACATTGTTTATTCCTCACTCTAATTTTAAGAATCACTATTTTAATTCTCTCTCATTTACACATAAAAAAACTGAGTCGCAGGGGCACCTGGGTGGCTCAATCAGTTAAGTGTCTGCTTTCAGCTCAGGTCACGATCCCGGGGTCCCGGGATTGAGCCTTACATCGGGCTCCCTGCTCAGTGGGGTTCTGCTTCTTCCTCTCCTTCTGAATAAATAAAAACTTTTAAAAAGCACCAAAAAAACCAAAAAACTGAGTCACAGAGAGGCAACTTTCTCCAAGTCATACAAAAGTTGCAAAGCTAGAGTTTTCACAGTGGCAGCCTGGCTCTTAAGTCTGTGCACTTAACTCCTTTACTATGCTTAAATGATAGAACATATGCAAGGGATATAGGATCATGCCCGGCCCAGTGAAGTGAGTAATAAGAGTTTGCAATTGTTGGCTTTTATTATAATAGGTGTTTAATAAACACTTGTTGGCTAATTGAATAAATGAACTCTGTGAGCAGTTCTTGAAAGCCTAGAGTACAAATACTTCTGCTAGGGAACTACTGACAGTGAGCATCACAAGGAACACTTTTCAATCTCCACTCATTTCAGTGGCATGGAAACATCTAGGTGCAAGGGATTGCAGTGGCTGTTTTACTCCTATTTTGAGAGAAAACATGAAAATAAAAACAATAAGTAAGCTCTTTTATTATGCAAACAAAGACTATAAAGTTGGGAAATCCAGAAGAGCGGTGATCCTAGTCAGTGGGTCCTAAACTTAGATATACATTAGAATTATCTGTGGAGCTTTAAAAAATACAGATAATTGGACCTTACCCCAGATCTACTGAATCAGAATATATGGCGATAAAATTTAGACAGATGAATCTTTTAAAAATATCTTACTAAAATATAACATACCAAAAGGCATACAAATCATAAATACACAGCTTGATGGCTTTTTGCAAAGTGAACACACTCCTGTGTTACACACTGAGAATCCCAGAAATTCCCTTGTGCCCCTCTAATTGCTACCCTTCCTGATTTCTAATACAAAGATTAATTTTTCTTGATAAAACCAAAATGGAATTAAGCAGTATGTGGGGTTTTTTGCATCTGAATTATTCTGTTCTACGTTGTTTTATGAGATTTATGAGATTCATCCATGAGGTTGTGTGTAGAGTTCATTCCTTTTCAGTGTTGTATACTATTCCACTGTAGGATTATACCACAATTTATTCATTCAGCTCTTGCTGGGCATTTGGGTGGCTCCTTGTAGAGCTATTACAAATAGTGCTGCCGTGAAAATCTTGTACATCTTTTGGTGAATTTTGCATTTCTGATGGGTATTTACCTAGGAGTGGAATTGATGAGTTTAGGGTATACCTAACTCAATTTTAGTAGATTGGCATGTGTGTTTTTAAAAAGCACCACAAGTAATTCTGATGAGCAGCTGGGTCTAGGAAACACTGAGCTCAGCTGTGAGTCCTAACCCAACTAGTGTTGATGGTATTAGAGTGTAAAAGACATTTTAAAAGACTAACATAATGTAATAAAAAAACATTAAAAAAATAATAATAAATAAAAAAAAGAAATACTTGCGGATGTAAAAAAAAAAAAAAAGCCTAATAAGAATAGGGCATTTGGTATTTCTTGAAAATTGGCCTCTATCTTCCAGCTTACAAAGGAACTGGTTACATGAGAGTTGGTCCAGGTTAGGGTTGAGGGTTGTGGCACCAAAACAGCAAGAAGAGTAAGCTGGCCCATATCTCAGGTAAAAATTTTCAATACCAAGTGTCTTCTCAATATCTTATAAAATACGGCAACTCAGAGGGTCTTCTATAAGCATTCAGGTAAAAGGGAGCGCCATTTATTCTCTAGCCTGGCCTATGCTAATTATGTCTCTGAAATCATTAAGTCCTTTGCACAGGCTCCACCATCTGCCCAAAATCGTTCCCATAGCCTCCCTCTCCTTCCCCATCCCCTCCCCCCATGACCCTCCTCTTCCTGTCAGTCCTGTTGCTGCACTTGACTGAGAGCTCCTTGAAGGCAGGGCCTTGACTTAACCATCTCTGTATAACTAGGCATTGCTCTACATTTTCAATCAATGCTCAATCAGTTTTCATCAGTACTTTAAGAAAACTATCCTCAACAGTATAAAATGAGCAGCTTCTTCATAACATTTCACGGCATTAAAAAGCATGAATCATGTACACTTTTTGAAGTGGTCCTTTGTTGGAGTCTTTCAGATGAACATAATGCACATGTGAGCTCAGGCCCACTGACCATAACCAGGACATATGGAAGAGACAAAGGAAGACAGGACAAACCTTACAGGAACTAGTTAACTGACTAACCAATCAATTAACTATTAACATGATATATAAACCAAGGAGACTCTTCTTGAAGCTTGCAAGGAACCAGGATTTAGCTCTAGGACTGATGTGATAGGGAAGCTAATTGGGCTTGTTGTTCATTATTAACTTGTCTAGCCATGGTTTGCACAGAGATGGGAAAAGGAGCAGAGAGATACTTTTCCTTGGGAGATAATGCCATTCCTAAATGGTTTAGAACAAGAAGTCTCTGAGCCCAGTTACAGCATACAACTGTGAAGGGTGTGCATTGCACAATATCAGGATACAAAAAAAGAATCATTGAAGTTGTAAACCTCTTTAATTTCATCCACAAAACCTAATTCAGGGTTATTAGATTAAAAGAGTTACCACTTACGAAACAGAGAGCATAGTGCCTGACAATGATTCATGAAACAGATTTTTGTTAAGAATCTGATTTTAGTGGATACTCAGGGAATTTATAGTCGAGGAGAGTATGCAGACATTAAACTAATAAAGAAATATATACTTACAAATTGTGATTTATATTCTGAGGAGAAAAAACAAAAACAGAAACAACGATAGAAGTAGAATAAATTAAATACAACTGAGGGTGAAGGGGTAGTGTGGATAGGGAAGGCCTCTCTAGGAAGTGATGCCTAGGCCGAGCACAGGGATAAGTCTGAGTTCCCTTGGCAAAGAGTGGAGGAAGCTGGCTTTCCTGGACGAGGGTAGAGCACATGCAGGAGTGTGGTTGGAGCACAAGCAGCAAGGGGGCACTGGTATGAGCTGAGGTTGGAAATTTTTAATGCATGCTATTTCCTGCTCCTTTTCCTTATTTCTTGGGTTCTGTAACTTGGCATTTACTCTAGTCCCCTGGGTACCAACTGGTAAGTGATGTTATCTAGTGATTGGTATAAAATGTTATGACTCAGCTATTTTAGGAGGGTCTGTAGGCATAGGCACGATCCTTATGGAAATAGCTGATAAAAGCAACACTGAGCTTTGAGACCCCATGTTCCTCCCTTTCTCCTTCTCCTGCCTCTTTTTCTCTTTTAGTGCCTCCTTCAGCCAGTCCTCAATGGCACCAGTCTGGGCCCCAAGCCTTCCACTGTAGCACCCGATGTAGAGCTTTCCTGGAAGTGTCCATGCTTCAGACCTTCCCCATGCTTCTTTCCTTTTATTCTTCATTAAGCCTGGTCTATTCCACATCCAGTTCCTGCTGGGCCTGGCAAAATGACTGACCAGCTCATCTAACCATTTAAGTTTATAATGGCTTAATAGGTTGACCCTTACATGTGATATGTACTACTTACATTTTAGTAGTTGCTTTTAGTATCCTGACAAAGACAAATACTCATATGGAGATTTCAAGCATAGTGAAAGAACAAATGGGGTAGATTTTTGGATCGCCATTAATCCTCAAATCTCATCATAATGGTCATTTGGGGAGTGGGGATGCAGGAGGCAATAAGACACTTCCAACCTAGAGGCTAGATCCAGGCCTTGACATAACTTAATTCAACATTCAGAATAATACTTTTCTCTGCAATGGGCTTCTATGGCATCCCCAGTCACCCCAGTTTTTGAGGGGCTAGGTGGGAAAAGAGCAGCTAGAGAGGACACTGTGAATCCATTGACCACCTTTCAG
Organism: Ursus arctos; assembly: GCF_023065955.2. Lineage (NCBI taxonomy): Eukaryota > Metazoa > Chordata > Mammalia > Carnivora > Ursidae > Ursus > Ursus arctos. Next base: position 54,632,180 of record NW_026622786.1, on the reverse strand, counting down.
ATGGTGACCGAGAGGGTTTCCTGTGGGGGCTCCTCTTGCAGCCTATCATTCTCCCCTTTCCGTAAGGGCTCTTCTGGCATTGACCCGTGTACCAAATTAATTTTGTTGTTGTTGTTAGTATATTATAAACGGAGAGCTGGCTTTCTTTGCAAATAGGCAATAAGAAAAATGTCTGCAAAACTACATGACTTTACTCATCTGTAAGGTGGGAAATAAATAGTATTTTACCTTATAGAATTGTAAAAACTAAAAAACTAATATAGGTCAATAGTGTTGAGCACACAGAGGTACCAAGAAAAGGATTTTGTTGGGGCGCCTGGGTGGCACAGCGGTTAAGCGTCTGCCTTCGGCTCAGGGCGTGATCCCGGCGATCTGGGATCGAGCCCCACATCAGGCTCTTCTGCTATGAGCCTGCTTCTTCCTCTCACACTCCCCCTGCTTGTGTTCCCTCTCTCGTTGGCTGTCTCTATCTCTGTCGAATAAATAAATAAAATATTAAAAAAAAAAAAAGAAAAGGATTTTGTTATACTTCTTTGTCCAAAGTCCTTGGGGCCAAATGTGTTTCAGAATTCAGACTGATTTCTAGAAAGGGAATACAGTGCATATACCACATATTGTATAATACTTCCAGTGAAGTTTGAGGAAACACACTAATATTTCTGTAATCCAACGTATTAATATTTCTTTAATCAAGTGTATGCATATTCATACTAAACGGAATAAAGACTATAAATAGTTTCACATCTGGTTATGCTGTCACCGCAATGAACTGAATGTTTGTATCCCACCTCCCAACTCCCCCAAATTTGTATGTTGAAATCCTAACTACCAGTGTGATAGTCTAAGGAAGAGGGGTCTTTGAGAGGAAATTAGGTCGTGATGGTGAAGCCTAACAAACGAGACCCCAGAAGGCTCTCTTGCTATCTTTCCACCATGCAAGGACACAAGGTGAAATCGGCAGTCTGTAATTCAGAAGAGGACTCAGAACCAGACTATGCTGGCCCCTGATCTTGGATTTCCAGCCTTCAGAACTGTGAGAAATAAATTTGTGCTGTTTATAAGCTGCCCAGTCCATGTTACTTTTTTGGAGCAGGCTGAAATAAGAAAGTCACCAAATGATTTTGCATCAAACTTATGAAACATAACACCTTTGTTATCAGAACGTAATGGGTTGCAAATAGGAGATTTCTATTATTTTTTTGCCTATAACTCAACTTATAAGACTATTTTCCTCCCCCCCAGCCAGTCAAAGACCACTTTCCTTATTTATTTTGATTATAGTTTGAAATGTAGAAACAGAAAATTCTTAATATGTTGTGAACTGAGGGCATATGAACTGGCATGTAGACATATGAGAGAACGAACTGTTCTGTTATTCTAGGATGAGATCTAGAATCTCAGAGAATCAGATTTTAACTCAACAGAAGAAGAAATTTGATGATAACTCAATGGACTGGGTTGTAAGTGGCTGAGCTTCCTGCCATTGGAAGTACCCACGTAGAGATGGCAATGTATGCATCATGGATACTGTAAGTAAATTCCTGCAATGAGCTGGGGGTTAGGATACAGGCTGTCCAAAGTTCCTTCCAAGTCTAAGCCCTTTAACTGTATGTTTTTGTTAATGGATTTAGTCATAATCAAGGGAGATTTCATCTATATTATGCCAGGGCTTAAGAAGAATCAGGAAATTGGTATTTCCATCTGATCACTGAGCTATAAGCATCCTAGCAGATCTGAGGCAGTCTATTGCGGAAGTGCACTTTGTGGGAGGTTAATAGAGTTCTGTGATCAAATAAGCTTGGTTAGACAATTTAACATTTCTAAAGGACTTATCATTATCCTCAAAATGCTAATATATACCATAAGTCTTCAAGAGGAAAAGGTAAAATGCAAGATTTCTCAACGTTTTTTATCCATAGATTCTAATTTAGAATGCATCTGACAAAGCTTGTCTTCCAGAAAACACTCTTTGAGAAAAGCAAGTCTAAGAATGTCATGGCTTGGTAAAATAAACTGAGATGTATAGTGTCACTGTTTGCCAGGAGTGGTGCAAGGTGTGGAGGAAACAATGATGACTAAAGCCTATTCCCGGGGCGCCTGGGTGGCACAGTGGTTAAGCGTCTGCCTTCGGCTCAGGGCGTGATCCCAGCGTTGTGGGATCGAGCCCCACATCGAGCCCTACATCGAGCCCCACATCGAGCCCCACATCGGGCTCCTCCGCTGTGAGCCTGCTTCTTCCTCTCCCACTCCCCCTGCTTGTGTTCCCTCTCTCGCTGGCTGTCTCTATCTCTGTCAAATTAAAAAAAAAAAAAAAAAAAAAAAAAGCCTATTCCCTACCCTAAAACTCAAGAAGCCAGATTTTGGCATCTTGGTCAATTAAGTGATTGTTAAGCATCTTATATTTTCACCTTCAATTTTCTGAATTCTTTCCCCTTTCTATCTTTAAGTATCACAGGAAATTATTTGCTGAAGAAGAACCCAAGGGGTAGAAGCAGGAGAGCAGAGGTCTCGGCAATTGCAGCCTCTGAATTTGGAGGCTTCTTCTGAGCCCATGAACCCACCTGCCATTTGCTCACCCCAGTCTCTGCTATACAACTTCATTATTTGTTGTCTCTGGGCACTAATGAGCCACTTGGAGATCTCTCTTAGATCATTAATGGTGGATGGAAGACTTCAGGGCTCCAGTGAAGCCAAAGGTGCTGAGTACTCAAGCCATTTATTATCAGCATGATGAACACCGACAATGGGCTTATATGGTCAGATTATACACTTAATTTAATTAATAAAAAAATTAAGATCATCACCATTAACCTGCATTTGCTCAGAATGCCACAGGGGTGATTAGTTAGAACGGCACTGAAGGTTTTATAGTCCACTCTAGTAAGAATTACTTTGGTACCAATTAGGATTTTCCATAATATCACCCCGTGTAATACCCCTATTACATTACACATTTTCTACAAGTGATTGAGTTCAATACAAAGCAGACACGATGTCACAGGACTCTCCCTCAGAGCATGCATGGGAACTCCCACAAATGTTAACACATTCAATAAGTGGAGAGGAGACCCTGATTTTTTATATTACGCAAACCCATTTCAAGGGTAATGATTCTCTGTCACAGTTTCTCAGAGCGCTGGGAAATTAGACTCACACATGACTACAGAGGCTTGGGCAGATAAAGGCTCTTCCTTGCAAATCTTAGGTTAGTGTTCCTTGCTCTAGATGGGAATTTTTATTTTTTCAAGTCTATTTGACTTTTGAATAGCTTACTTTTAGAACCAAAGAAGAACAAAGCACTCAGACAACTTTTTTTATAATTAAACAAATCAGTACATGAGTAATTCCTGTGCACTGAAGAAAAATCAAATGGGAAAACACTTATGAGAAAAAAGAGATCACAGAAAAGGAAACCATTAACAAAGTGAAAAGCAACCTACTGAATGGGAGAAAATATTTGCAAATCATATATGTGATAAGAGGTTAATACTCAAAATTTATAAAGAAATTATACAACTCAAGAGCAAAAAATCAAACAATCTGATTAAAAATGGGCAGAAGAGCAGAATAGGCATTTTTCCAAAGCAGACATACAGATGGCCAACCGGTACATAAAAAGATGCTCATCATTAGGGAAATGTAAATCCAAACCTCAATGAGATATCACCTCACACCTGTTAGAATGGCTATTATTAAAAGGACAAGAAAAATGTGTTGGTAAGGATGTGGAGAAAAGGAACCCTGGTACACTGCTGGTGGGATTGTAAAGTGGTGCAGGCACTATGGAAAACACTCTGGATCTTCTCCAAAAAATTAAACATAGAGCTACCATATGATCCAGCAACTCCACTTTTGGGTATTTACCTGAAGATAACGAAAACTAACTCGAAAAGATATATATACCACCATGTTCATTGCCCCATTATATACAATAGACAAGATATGGAAACAACCTAAATGTTCATTGACAGATGAATAGATAAATGTGGTCTGTCTATAATGGAATATATTCATCCATAAAAAAGAGTGAAATCTTGCCATTTGCAACAAATTGGATAGACCTTGAGGGCATTATGCTAAGTGAAATAACTCAGGCAGAGAAAGACAGATACTGTATGATCTCACTTATATGTGGAATCGGAACAAACAAACAAGCAAACAAACCCAAGCTCGGAGGCAGGGGTTTGGGGCGGTGGAATGGCTGAAGGTGGTGAAAATGCAAACTCCCAGTTATAAAATAAATAAGTCACAGGGATTTAATGTACAGCATGGTGACTATAGTTAATAATACTGTACTGCATATCTGAAAGTTGCTGAGAGAGTAAACCTTAAAAGTTCTCACCGTAAGAAAAAAAAATCTTGTAACTACGTATGGTGACAAATGTTAACTAAATTTATTGTGGTGATGATTTTGCAATATATACAAATATCAAATCACTTATGTTGCACACCTGAAATGAACATAGTGTTGTATGTTATTTATAGCTCAATTAAAAATCTTTTTAAAGAATATAAAAATCACACATGATCCCATCGCCGAGAAATCCACTTATTACTCAGTTATATCCAGATTTTTTTCTATGCAAATGAAATTTTATAATTTTAAAATATAAATGGGACCATACAGGCTGATTCATTCAACAACACCAACATTTTGTCAGGTCAATAATTATTTTTAAAAAATATTTTTAAAGTTTCATTATAGGTTTTTATCTGTATTCACTCAATTGCTTATTGTAGATTTCAATTTCTTAACATTATAAACTTCAGCTGTGGTGAACACATTATTGGAAAAATCTTTGGGCACATTTTAAATTGTTTCCATAGAATACTTAGAAGTGGAGTTCCCGGGTCAAAAATTATGTAAATTTTAAGGCTGCTGATATCCTTTGCCAAATCGCCCTCCAAAAAGGTTTTACCAATATTTATTCCCATCAACATCCTCACCAAAAATAGGCTTTTAAAATTCTCATTCTTTTTTCTCTTCACTGAGTAGATAAATGAAAATGGCATTGTGTCAGAGAAATCTTCATAATCTGGGTCAAAATCATGGGTGTGATCTGAGTAGGTAGAAAGTGGGGAGGTCTGGGGATGTAAAATATCAAATATTATTCAAATATCATGAGACTCTAATTATTCAATAAACATTTATTGAGCACTCAGTCTCTGCCCAAAGGAGTTTCAGTGTGTGTGTGTGTGTGTGTGTGTGTGTGTGTTGGCGTATGTATATGTGGGAGGTCTGCCATGACAACAGACAACAACATAATACAGTGTGGAAACATGTAATGGAGAAGTGTGCAGGATGTTATGGGAGTGTTTGCAGTCAAGGAAGGCTTCCTGGAGGAGGCAGCCTTGAAATGAGACCTGAAGGAGGAGAAAGAATTGGCCAGTGGTTGGTAGGAAAGGCTTGAGAATGAGTCCAGCATGGTTTAGGAAAGGACTGGATGAACTCTCCCTTTCTTTTTTTAATTTATTTTATTTATTTTTATTTATTTATTTTTATTTTATTTTTTAAATGATTTTTATTTTGTTATTTTAGTCACCATATGGTACATCCCCAGTTTTTGATGTAATGTTCCATGATTCATTATTTGCGTATAACACCCAGTGCACCATGCAATATGTGCCCTCCTTACTACCCATCACCATCCTATTCCAATCCCCCATCCCCCCCCCCCGAAGCCCTCAGTTTGTTTCCCAGATTCCAGAGTCTCTCATGGTTCATTCCCCCTTCTGTTTACCGCCCCTTCATTCTTCCCTTCCTTCTCCTACCGATCTTCCTATTTCTTATGTTCCATAAATGAGTGAAACCATATGATAATTGTCTTTCTCTGCTTAACTTATTTCACTTGGCATAATCTCCTCCAGTCCCATCCATGTTGCTGCAAATGTTGTGTAATCGTTCTTCTTCCTTCATTCTATAAATTTGTGTTGATGGCCTGCTGTATGTCAGGAACTGTGCTAGCAGGCAGGGACATGGTGATGAACAGAGATGAGATCCCTGCCCTCACAGAGTTTTGGTTCTAATGTGGGTGTTGGGTCAAGCCACTGCCTCTAGAGCCCATTGGACTTTAAGCTCTGAGAAAAGGAGGCTTGCTTGTCCTGGTCAACCTTGATATCCCCAGCACTGAGAACAGAGCCTTTATGAAATCTGTGAAGCTGTCAGAGATAAGGAAAAAACCAAGGCTAACCCAGATAAAGGGAAAGAAAAAAATGAGTAAGAGGTGAGTTGCCAGGAATAGAGGGAAGGTAGAGAAGAGAGAAGCAGATGGAAGAGGAGGGGAGAATCACAAAAGGGAGAAAAAAGAGGAAAGACAAGGATGGAGCCTACTGGAGAGCAGCTCTGGGGTGCCTAACCTCACAGTGCTGGTACCCATCAAGGCCAGGCTGCTTGCCATCTTGCATTCCCCATCCCATGCCAGTGAGAGCAGAGAGGGAGGAGAGAGGGCCATCCCCAGAAGGCAGAGCAGACCATTTCCCTTGCTCAAATATTTATGTGAGCCGAAAGCAGCTGCAGCCAGGTGGCTGAGCTGACATCCAGGCACTTCTATTTCTGAGGACTTTCTCATCAGGCTCATGTCATCTTTGGTTCTGTGGCCTAACCAAATTGGACTTTTCATTTCTTAAAAGTATACCTGATCCTCCCCCAAATGTTTTTCCTCTCACTGCTTTTCAAAAATAAATAATAAAAACCTACATCTTTCATCCCAACACATTTCCTGGATTTGGCACATCAGGCTGTGAGGGTCATATCTACTTAAGTCTCTTCTGTAGCCTTAGATCAGACAACTTGTGTCTGACTCGACCTGGCCTGACAACTTAGAAAGGATGAGACAAGAAAGTCAAGCAGGAATGAGGAAAAAGAAAAAGTCATTCTGCATTTTCTTTCTTTCTTTCTTACTTTCTTCTTTTCTTTCTTTCTTTCTTTCTTTCTTACTTTTTTTTTTCTTTCTTTCTTTCTTCTTGGTCAGTACAACTTTACAAATACTTTCACATTTTGTTCCATTTTTTTCCTCCCTCCTAAAGCTGGCTGTCCATAAAAAATTTAGGATGAATGTTCATTCCCTAAATGTCTTGGGTAATTGGATGGAATTTCCAGCAAGTGTCAAGTATTGAGGATAAAAAAATATCTCCTGACTTCAGCAGTATAATCCAAAAACTCTCATTAGTTACTCCACTTTATTTAAATATATATTTTTTTCTTCAATGTTTTAGGTGATGAAGAAGATTAAAAATGATCCCATAACAGTCAGTATAGTATTTTACATTCACTGCCCTTTTGTGTAATTTGATATGTTCCTTTAGGAAGTCAGCTATGGCTGTGTTAGGTGAAAGCCTGATTTATAAACATTGTTCAGGGGTATGTGGAGAGGGGGTGAGGGAAGTATGTATTTTGTTCCCATCCCCAGTTTTTAATCTTTTGAATCTGCTCATACCTTTAAGCAGTTCATTAATGTATTTTTATTCTTCCTTCTAAAATTATTGCCATATTTTCTCTATTAATGCTCAGCTCTTCAGGAGAACTAGGCAGAGCTGAGGTGGCGGTTTCAGGGCTGGGTTAAATGGAGGGGGAGACAAGGGTGTGGTTGGGAAAACAGAGCATCAAATCTGAAGGGAAATTCTCAACCAGGAACGACCATTTCTGGAGTGGCTAGAACATGGTACGTGGGTTGGAGAGAGAGATCAGACCCCACAATTGCCATAGTGGATCAGACTCACAGTGAGTGGTGCGTGTTATACACCCCCAAATCTAATGAATTATTCCTTTAATGAACAAATTATTCATCAGTGAGAAATACCTGGTTGTCCTCTCTGAACTACCTTCTTCAAATATTTGTTTCTCCCAAATAACCTTAAATACCAAATTCACTACCACTGCCACCTTGTTAAGAGCTTGTTATGGAGCTTACAGAGCACTTCAGGCCCACGAACTCATCTGTCCTCACAGCAGCTAGGACAGGTGTGTTCTAAGGTTTGTAAACAGTGAAATGGGACTTGATAGCTTGTGACTTGCACACTCAGATCAAAGGTGCACTCTATCACATCTAGACTCATCAAAGAAAGTACAGAAGCAAACAGGCTGTTGTTTTGTTTTTTTTAAGTCTAAAATTTATCAGAGAGAAGTCTGATTACCTTCCAAACAGTGACAGCTAGCTTGACAACAGATTTCTCTATGGCAACACAACAAGAGAATAACTTCAAGGTGCTGGAAGGAGGAAAAAAAAAAGATGATCTAGAATCTTATACCCAGCTAAACCATCATTCAAAAATGAGCATGAAATAAAGACATTTTATGAATAAAATTCTAAGAAGTTCACCTTCCACATACCCACTGAAAAGTGAATCAGTTGCAAGAGGAAGGTGAAACAATGGTAAACAGGCTAAATGGAAATTTAAATTAATTTACTTTGCAGAAGTCTAAAATATTATTTGAAAGTGAAATAAAATCTATGTAATAATAAATAAAATGGGGGAAATTTTAATGGCCTGTTAAAGTTGCTAAATCCTTGTCATGTGAAGAACAATACCAAATAATTTTGAATTCTGTTTGGAAAAAAAAAAACCTTTGCATGGAGATTAACATAGGAAGTTTCAGTTGTATCAACTTTTATCTACTTTTAAAAAACTCAAAAAAATATGTCTAACCATTCAGATTTGTTCAGTCTGTGTGGTGGCTACATGGATATTACCTGTAGTTTTGTGTATATTTTGCATCATTTTAAAAAAATGAAAGTCTCCTTTTTTAGTTGTCAGTCTACAATAAAAACATTTAAAACAGACGTAGTGAAGAGAAGGGCCATATGCACCCCAATGTTCATAGCAGCATTGTCCACAATAGCCAAATCGTGGAAGGATCTGAGATACCCTTCAACAGATGACAGGATTAAGAAGTTGTGGTCCATATGTACAATGGAATATTACTCAGCTATCAGAAAGAACGAGTTCTCAACATTTGCTGCAACATGGACGGCACTGGAGGAGATAATGCTAAGTGAAATAAGTCAAGCAGAGAAAGGCAATTATCATATGATTTCTCTCATCTATGGAACATAAGAACTAGGAAGATCGGTAGGGGAAGAAAGGGATAAAGAAAGGGGGGGTAATCAGAAGGGAGAATGAAGCATGAGAGACTATGGACTATGAGAAGCAAACTGAGGGCTTCAGAGGGGAGGGGGTGGGGGAATGGGATAGACTGGTGATGGGTAGTAAGGAGGGCACGTATTGCATGGAGCACTGGGTGTTATACGCAACTAATGAATCATCAAACTTTACATCAGAAACCAGGGATGTACTGTATGGTGACTAACATAATATAATAAAAAAACATTAAAATAAAAAAAAAACATTTAAAGTATATCCTCTTTCAGGAAGGAATCTGACTCTAGAATTTTAATTTATGGAGATAGCATAGTAAGTACCCAAAAGTTTAAATGTAAGCATGTTTCCTGTCCTGCCCCAAGTTTATGATACCAAAAATTAGAAATAAGCTCCTCGAAGGCTTTGTCTACTTTACACCTATGTCCTCTGAAGAGCTAGCACTGAAGTTAATATTAAGTCTTCAATAAACACATGTTGAAAGAAAAAGTGAATAAATGTGTTAAATGTCAAGAGGCAGGCAAGTATGTAACATGTTAGAAAAATTTCCACCAAGAAATGTTTAAAATTTATATTCTGATCCAGCTATGATTTACATTTTGATATAAGTATAAATATTTTGATTCATATTTCTATCTAACTATGCCAGAAGAAAGCAACTTTCCTGAACTTCCCTTCCCTGTTAATTCTTCTTTCCTCTAAATAGGTCTCAATCAAATTCAAGGGAGAGGTTGATCAGACTGTCATTGGAAACTTAGTATTTTTAGTCTTCCTCATACCGGTGCTTCTTCCTCCATCTCAACTGAGTTCTCACCCCCAGTTGCCTCCTGTGTATCCTGCACCAACCTGTACTTCTATCCTTTGTCATCCAACACTGCTTCTCCCCCTGTAGTTCCTACTTTGATGACTCATAATACAAATAAGAATTAATAATCTTTCTGAACATTCACAATGGGCCAGATATTACATGTATTATCCCATTTAATTCTTAAACTATCATGTGAGGTAGGTTATCCCCATTTTACAGATGCAGAGATTGACAGGATTAAGGAACTTGCTCAAAGTTAGATAAAGAGCAGGTGAATCTGTCCCCAGAACTACAGCTCCTGACCAATACTACAGCCTGTATCTGCTAAAAGAAGATGAGGGGAAGTAGGAGGAAGAAGTGGAGGAGGAGGAGAAGGGGAAACAGAGAAGAACATGTGCACTCAAACATGACATGTCCAGCTCAGTGTGGCTGGGAACTGCTTTCTCTCATCTCACTCAGGCAGTTGCAGAGATGAGGCCAGGTGACCTGTGGGTCCAGAGCACAGGAGGGTGGCCATGGTTTAGGATGGTGGGGCCTGAGTGTCCCACCCTGGGTTTTTAGCACAAGCTGCTAGACTAATGGATGAACAGTGCATGGTTAACTTGTAAAATGGGGGTATCCTGCCCATTAGGATGCATGGTGAGCCTCTGAGTGGAATCACTATCCAATCCAAGGTGTGAGCCAGGGTCAGGTGAGCAGGGAAGGATAAAGGACATGATTATGGAGAGGATAGCCCATCCAAAGCAATGCCTCAGAAGACTCTGAAGAAGAGAGATCAGAATCATGTTCCCTCCATCCCTCTTCAGGGACAGATGTCATGATGAGACAATGGTGAGATAAAGATGCTAGGTGCCTTGGAGATGGGAAAGAGGTTTTCTCCTTATCCAATTTTAAATACTGACTTTGAAGCACCTGGGTGGCTCAGTCGGTTAAGCATCCAACTGTTGATTTCAGCTCAGGTTATGATCTCGGGTCATGAGATCGAGCCCCGAGTCAGTGCAGAGTCTGCTTAAGATTCTTTCTCTCTCACTCTGCCTCTCCTCCCGCAAAAAAAAATAATGAATACTGACTTTCAGCTCAACCCTGTGAGGCAGGAAGGGCAGACTTTACTACCCCCCATTTTACAGAGGAGGAAACTGAGGTTCAGAGAATTTACATGACTTGCAAAGTTATGATATGAATGAGTGGTAGAATTAAGACTGAAATGTGTGTGGGCTTTCTGTCTCCAGGTCACAGCTTAATCCTCTACCTTTGGGCATTACCTTCCCATATGCTGCTTTTTGGGAATTTGGAATAGCGCCCCCTTTCTCCCAGCAGGAATGGGAGGCACCCAAAGGGACCAGGTTGGTGAGCAAAACATTAGCTGGGTCACTGTCCCCTCACACCCCTTGACACAACCTACACAATCTACGGGTGGCATCCTGCTCTGCACCCCCAACTTCACTCTTGGATCCTGTTCTTCTTTCCCCATCAGAATCCCTCCTCACCTTTGGACCCTGTCCATTGAGCAGCTCTGGTCCTGGGGATGCCATGCTAAATGGCTGTCACAGACAGGAAGTCTGTGACTGGGGACTATGCTTTCCAAGGCTCACCCTGATGGGTATGAGGACAGAATCCATTACCCAGGTCCTGCCTGACCTGACCCCCCCAAAACTCTGTCCTCATGAAGCCCCCCCCTTCTATTTAATGTCTCCCCTATCACCGATGTCTTCTCTGGCAGCAAAGGACACCGTGTGATACAGTGCTTTGCACAGTGTGCATGCTCCATAAATATTAAATGATGACAGGATATTTTTTTCAAAAAGATGAAAGTTCCACCTCTTAGAACTCTCCTCTGTTGTACATCTTTGCCAAGAGTGGGTTAAGACGGTCCGTCTTTTAGCAAGAATCAGGGTTTAGAGATTAGTGAAGTGAGAATTGGTCAGGTTTAATGGCACAGATAATATTTTATTTTTATTTCAATTTTAATACACTATCAACATGCAATGAAGTAAGATATACGGCAACACTTGAGGAAGGAACTGCCCTCCAACTTATCTTCAGTTACCAATTTGGGACCAGTTTGTGAAGTTATTTTTCTGCCAGTCTTGAGAATCTCGGAAAATTTTGGCTTCATCAAAATGATGTATTAGGAAGGGTAAAGGTCACCTTAAACTTTGCACAAGAAATCAGAGTAGTGTTTGACCATGACACTTGGAAATTCTTCCCCCCAAAGATATAAAGAAGCTAGAAAAAAGGAAAACTTCTGTCCTCCGAACAATGAACTTTCTTCATTCTCTGATGGCATTCAAGATATTTATTTTGACCCCAGATACCATTAGATGTACAAATGGCTTAGCAAGGTAGGAAACTGATCTAGCTATAAGACCTTCAGGGTTGTAATTTCTTATTTATGCCTGTGGCTCCATTAGACTGGGCATCCTTCAGGTCTGGAACCACATCTGATTCACCTTAGTGTCTCTATCACCCAGCACACTGTCTGGTACATAGAAGGCACCCATTATAAGTTTGATGAATAACAATACTAATAAAAATAGTTAACTGGTGTTGAGTATTTACAATGGGCCAGATACCTTTGAGTATTTTATCGGTAGCATTTTACACTGAATACTCAGTCTAACCTTATAGGGTGGCATAATGGATTGAATTGTGTTGTCCCCAAAATTCATTTGTTGAAGTCTTAACCACTGCCTCAAAATGTGACCTCATTTGGAAATAGGGTTGATTGCAGATATAATTAGTTGCGTTAGGATGAGGTCATCAATGTCCTTATAAAAGGAGAAATTTGGACATAGACACGCACATAGAACACATGTGAAGATGAAGTCAGAGGTTAGGATGATGCATCTACAAGTCAAGGAATGTCAAAGACTGCCAGCAAACCAGCAGAAGCCAGGAGAAAGGCATGGAACAGATTTTCCCCTCACAGCCCTCAGAAGAACCCAACCCTGCCTATATCTTGATCTCAAACTTCCAGCCCCCAGAACTGTGAGACAATATATTTCTGTTGTTTAAGCCACTCAGTTAGTGGTGCTTTGTGACAGTAGCCCTAGGAAACTAATACAACATACTATTATTATTCCCATTTTACAACTGAGGGAAACAGAGAGGAATTAACTTTACTTGAGATCAAAGACAGGACGTGTTGAGACCAGGACAGGCACTCAGGCCATCTGACTCCCCATGACTTACTACATGATCTTCTGTCATAGGATGATGTCCCAGCCCGAGGCACCTAAAGAAGCTGCTTCACCTCTTGTTCTTGGTTTCCTCTTCACTGAGCCAAATGCGTTGAGTTCCCATTCTGGGCACCGGAATGCTTCCATAAATGTAGGAAATAGATCCTTGTCCCTCAAAGAGTTGACAGTACTATTGGAAAGTGAAGAGCTTACAACATACCAGGTGCTTCACACAGGGTATGCCAGACAATTCTCACACCACATTGTGAGGAAATTGAGACCTACAAAGTGACATTGTCAGCCTCTTCACAGCTGGCAAACAACAGATCTGAGAGGGCCCACCAGGTCTGACTTCAGGATCCATGCCCTTTCTATTCCTCCTGTCACCCTGCAAACCTCCACAAAAGAGTCCAAGACCAAGTTGTGAGCCAGTGAATAATAATGGCCCCCACATGACTGATCAGGGCTCAAATCAGCTCCTGCAAACCCTGATACTGCAGCAGTGACGAGGACAAGAGAAGCAGTTAGAGAGGTGCATGGGTATGTGTATCCAGTGGTTTGGGATTTGAACACTCATCGTTAGCTTATTTAACTCTCCCAACTGCTCAACAGGGAGATTGCACTTACATTCTGGATAATGTTTCTCAACGGGAGGAGTTTTTGCCCCCCCAGGAGACATTTGCCAACATCGGGGGCATTTTTGATGATCACAACTTGGGGAGCGGTGGGGGAAGTGCTGCTGGTCTCTAATGAGTACAGACCAGCAATGCTGCTAAACATCTTACAGTGCACAGGACAGTCCACTCTCCTAACAAAGAATTCCCGTCCCTAAGGTCAGCAGTGCTGAGGCTGAGGAATCCTGCTCCAGTTGATGAAACTGAGGCTTAGAGGGGTTGAGACATTTGTTCAAGTTCATGCTGGCAGTTAAATGATGGGGCCAGGATTCGTAGTCAGATCTCTTGTCTCTAGGCCTAGTGTACTTTCTACTCCATTACACTACCCTCTTTTTTATATCAAACACATCCTAAGTTTTTGGGAAAAGGAAATTTTGAAATGTTGGTTGGAAAAATATTTCTGGTAGCTGTATTGTGAGGAGAAATAAGAGAACTCAAATGAGTCCCCTGTCTTGAATATACTCTCCTCTCCAAACTGCTTGGCTATAGTAAATGCTGGGGTACCCTGTACAGATCCTCCCGTTCTCCTAGCTGCTGAGCCCCTGTCCAGTAATTGCCCTGACCCAAGAGAGCCACCCCGCCCAACGTCAAGGCCCCTGGTGGCTGATGGGTAGAAAGGTCCAGTCCCCTTGCTTCAAGATGGGACAACTCTGAAGAGCCATTTCAGCTGCAGAGCCCCCACAGCATTGGCTGAGGCCTCTTTGCAGTTTAACGTATCCCTCTACCAGTCCTGCTTCTCTCACCTCCTCAAAAGTGCTATTTTCCAATAAACTTCCTACACACAAAACTCCATCTCAGAGTCCTTACCCTAGGACACCTGATCTAAGTCACTAGTTAAAAATGATCATTTAAGGACCGTAAATAGCTCATGATATAACAATAAGTGACGAAAATCATACCAAAACTAGATATATGCTATGATACCAATTCTAATGAAAGAAGATGGTATAGTGATTAAAAGCTTGAGTTCCAGAGAGAGACAAACCTGAGTTCAAATACAAGCTCAAGTTCTAGCTGTGTAATCTTGAACAAATTGTATAACTCCTTTGAACCTGTTTTTTCATCTACAAAATGGAGACAATAATAATAATACCTACCTATTGGATTGCTATGTTAAGAGTAAATGACATGGTACATGTAGAATATTTAGCACAGTGTTAACTCTTTCAAAAAAGACTGGAAGGAAATCTGGTACGATGTTAACACTCAGGACCCATGAATGTTAGGGTTATAGGAGATTTTTCTTTTCAATTCTCCATACTTCCTAAAATTCTACCATTATCAAATTATAAAGGACATTATGGTTGCAGCATGCCTGCCTCCATTCCAGCTGTGCCTGATTTCCATTTGGGGATGCATCTGCTTCAGAGATGCTGGCTCTGTATTCCCAACCACTACTACCATGACCAGTGTGGAGCTTTTAACTGAGACTCATCCAGTCAGCTTGTTGGGTCCTGGTGACCCCAGGGATTGTTTCAGGGTAGGCACATGACCTAAGCCATTCCAATCAGAGTGAGTGTCTGGACTTTTGCTTGGAATACTGGGACAAAATAGGACACTCTGTGACTTGCTGTGAATGAGGAAGCACTTCTCTTGGGAGCTTTGATAGCCGTCTTATAACCACAAGATGAGCCTGCCTTAAGGTGAATACCTTGGAAGGCAGAGCTGAGAAAAAAGCAATCTCATCCCTAGTGACACATTGACTCTCTGGATCAAAACACAACCTATCTCTAGACTTTCCAATTACATGAGTAAATAAAATCCTACTAATTATTCAAGCAAATTTAAGTTGGGTTTTCCATTACTTACAACACAAAGACTTTTGAAACACTTGCATTATTTTCATAGTCAGAAGTTAACAATTGAAAGTATATTTAAAAATACCACTCCTTCCACAGGGCCAAGGTCAAGCCCCTCTTCCTCCAAGACTGGTCACAAATTGCACCAGTCCAGGTTGGCTTTCCTATTAGTGAATGGCTCTAGTCCTCATTGCCTGGATCTTCATCTGACATTAAATGAACTCATGCCTTCTGTTGCTTTCTGTCCCAGGTGTATGTATTTTGTCTTCCCAGTGAGTCAGAAAATGGCTCTTGAGAGTAGGGGTCACGTCTTATCATTCTTTCATAAATTTTACACTGCCATTTTAGAGATCCCACAGAGTCATTTTTCCTAGGTCTCACATTTATGAAAAGCTTCGATTTAGACTTTAACATTATCTCCAGTGTGTCAAATGTACTCAAATAAAAAAAGAGATGTTTAAAGAGGAAAACAAAAACAAAACATTATCTCCAAAATATATTAAACAAATAGTTGTACCTTGTATATTAGACACATTAATTTGTCAGTAAACACATTAGCTTGCCAGAAAAATGATTGAAATACACAATTTCCATTATCCTGTTTGGATGTTTCTAATTTTTATATATAGAGAGAGGAATTTCCAGAGATTGAAGACATCCTCTAAGATGTCCTTGGTACCAAGTACAGTGCCAAGGAAAGCAGTTACAAACTCATTTCATTTTCAAAGCTCGAAGGAGCCTCAATTCATCTAGTGTAATCCTCTTACATTCTAGTTGAGGAAACTGAGGCCACACAGGTAGAGGGACTTTCAAGGCAGCACCATTGATTGGTGACAGAGCCAGGCCTTGAACTCAGGTCTTCTAGGTATCTACTAAAAACTCATTACATTGACTAAAACCATACCAATAGAACTACCTACAAAGCGCTGTGCAAATTCACCTTGTAAGGTGCTCCATAAATGCTTCGATAAGAGTTTTAAAGCAGGTTCAAAGTTGTTAACTCATTTTTCAACTTGTCCAAGGCCCCATATGATATAGAGCACTAGGCTGATGTAGGAAGGGATTTTTCTCCACCAGTCAGTCAGGTGGCTTATTTCAGCCCCCGGAGTAGCTGTTAATCAGGTTTCAATAGACTTCAGCGTTTCACTCAGAACCTGTTGGCAATCCTAAAACTCTACCGATCCTGTCATCTTTGCAAAATGAGCTCAGGCTATGGCCCCATCTGTTTTCAGTTTTATTGAGGAATCCCTTCAGAACAGTTCCTGCTGCAGCATTAATATGGACCTCAGCAGGGACCCCTTTCTTTACCCCGAGCTGCTCTCTCAGGGTACAAAATGATGTGCTCCCGCTCCCAGAGATTTAATGGCAACAAGGCAAGTTTGTAATGTGCTCTTTGTCCCAATGCCAGTCCAGTTCTTCCCATGCACAGAGTGGTAGCTATTTGGAGTTAGCAATACTCTTCTCTGGGCTGTCAGACCCGATCCACTTTTCTCCTTACAGCTTTGCAGAGAATTCTCCTGCCCTGCTTCTTGATTTTTATGAAACCTGTTGAACCACTCCTGTGACACTTCTGCATCTTTTTATCCCAACCTCCTTGCCCAGGCAGATCTAACACAAATATCATCTAATACACTGAGCAACTACTATGTGCCCAACTTGGATCTAAGCAGAGTACCTCAAACTTGTGACCACCTGTGGTAGGTATTTGCTCTCAGCAAAGAAAACTAAGACTTCAGAGAGGTTAAGTAACTAATGCAAAGTCACATTATTAAGAAATACTGATGTTGGGATTTTTGAACCCAGGCAGTTCAATTCTAGCGTTAGGACCCTTTACAAATGTACTAGCCTATCTTGAAGTTTATGAAATTGATTCCCTTGGGATCTGCTCGCCTCATAGCCACCCATAAGCAAATGACCACCAGCCCTACCTTGATAGTAGGCTATTCATTTGGCACTATAGTCACAGTGCTTAGTCACCATACAGTACATCTCCAGTTTTTGATGCAATGTTCCATGAGTCATTATTTGCATATAACACCCAGTGTATAGCGTTCTTTTTTAAAAAAATATTTTATTTCTTTATTTGAGAGAGAGAGAGAGGGCAGAAAGAAAGAGCACATGAGTGGGGGGAGGGGCAGAGGGAGAGAGAGAAGCAGACTCTTCTTTGTGTAGGGAGCCCGATGTGGGCAGCAGTCCCAGGACACTGGGATCATAACCTGAGCCAAAGGCAGACACTAAACTGACTGAGCCACCCAGAAGCCCTCAAATTATAGTTTTATAAAATGTTATTACTGGGGGAAAGTGGGCAAGAGATCCTTCTATATTCTTTCTTAAAAGTGAATGTGAAATTACAATTTAAAAAAACAAGGGAAATAAGAGCATTGCAAAATAAAAATTAATACATGTTTAATTAAATGTTTACAAAATGTAATATGGCAATTGGTTCAGTGTAATAAGTCAATGACTATCATTTTTACACAGAAGTTTAAATCACAAAGAAAATTATTTTTAGCAAACTTAATATTATAAAAGTCCTTTCAAATTTTGTATGGTGAAAAAAAATTGTATGATTTTGGATGTGAGTGCATTGTAATGTGTTTGGTATGATGTGGGTAGAGCCTTTACCAGTAAGAATGTCTAAGGTCTTCAAATGACCCTGTTTAGCCCCTAGTCCTCTTTTCCTACCTCCAATCAAGTATGATCTCTAGAAATGGACTCAAAACTTACCATCTCTAAAACTAGGCTCCTTCTCTCTCAAATAACTATTTATTTCTATATTCTCTAAGCTGCCAATGGTCCACAAATTGGCACAATCTTTCTGAAGATAAATTTGGCAATATGTATCAAAAATCTCAAAATTCTAGTACCCTCTCAGTGAAGAAATGATAGTTCTCATTTTTGGAGGACTGGGGGCCTCAGAGTGATGAGGTTGGGTGATTTTTATTGTTTTCTTTGTATTTTTCTGTATTTCCTAGTTTCAATAATTGGGAGAAAAGGAAACTGAAAAAGGCAATTCTGATGTTACCAGCCATGAGAGGACTCCTTAATCTGAAATTCAGTGTTATTAATAGGACACACAAAAATCATGAAAAATGAAACAATATTAATACAAGAAGTATATACAAAAAAGAAAAAAATTTCAAGTAGGTA
Organism: Ursus arctos; assembly: GCF_023065955.2. Lineage (NCBI taxonomy): Eukaryota > Metazoa > Chordata > Mammalia > Carnivora > Ursidae > Ursus > Ursus arctos. Next base: position 54,613,474 of record NW_026622786.1, on the reverse strand, counting down.
TTAGAAAGCTCAACTTCTTAAGATACAAAGGAATGCAGATGAAAAGCTAGGTAATCATATTTTATCTAACAGATTGGTGAAGATTAAAGAAAATTATAATACCCAGAGTTGGTATGAATGTAGGAATTCAGGTACTGCTAGTGGAAGTATAAATTCTTATAATCCTTTAGTAGTAATTTGGTGATATGTACCAAGAACTTAAACAATTCTCTTACCCTTGAATCCAATAATTCTCATTCCAAGAATTTGCCTAAGAATCCAAGATGTACACAAAAATATTTATGCAGAATGCTGTAAAAATTTATATAGGAATGTTGTAGAGTTCTTTATAATAGAAAAAAAGAAAATAATCTAAAACGTCCAACATCAAGAGAATGGTTAACTATTATACATTAATATTATGGAGTACTGCATACCACATTAAAAATGACAACAGATAAATATTTGAAGACATAGAAAGATAATTATACTGTTTGATAGAAAGGGGGAAAATCAGATTACAAAACGAGAAAAATACAAACTTATTTACATAAATACCCTCTCAACACATACATAAACGCATACTCACACTTAAATATAGGAAATAGAAATTTTGGTTATACACCCCAATTGTAAAGATCATTTATCTGAATGGTAGAATTAAGGAATATTGTTCTTTTTGATTTGGCCTATTTTTTTTTTTAAGTAGGCTCCACTCTGGGCACAGAGCTCAACATGGGGCTTGAGCTCACAACACTGAGATCAAGACCTGAGCTGAGATCAAGAGTTGGATGCTTGGGACACCTAGGTGGCTCAGTTGGTTAAGTGTCTGCCTTCAGCTCAAGTCATGATCCCAGGATCCTGGGATCGAGTCCTGCATTGGGCTTCTTGCTCAGCAGGGAGCTTGCTTCTCCCTCTGCCTGCTATTCCCCTTGCTTGTGCTCTCTCTCTCTCTGACAAATAAATAAATAAAACCTTAAAAAATAAAAAAGAGTTGGATGTTCAACTGACTGAGCCACCCAGGTGCTCTTGATTTGGCCTATATTTTTAAAACAGAAACAAACAAAAATTTTAATTACTTTTGAAATGAAAATAAAACCCAAAGCCTTTTAAAAATAAAACAACAAATACAAAGTATATTTAAGTGCCTTCTGAATAGACTAGATCTTACCTCTGGAAAACAGTTATAGACATAAGGTCAAAAGAACCCTAGATGCAAATATATAAAATAGAGTTAATGGTGCCATTTTTTGTTCACCATTTTTTGTGGGTGTTTGAGGATTAGAAAAGAAAGTGAATTTAAAGAAGACACTTCAAAACCACATCTGTTTTATTATTGCTGTTATTATACTTGATAATATGCTATATCTTCTATGAAAAGACATGTCATCAAGAAAAGGTTTTTTTGTTTGTTTTAAGAAGACCGTTCTTATTTTTTTTTCCTATACACTTTGTTATATAACAGTGAGTCTGGTAACCGTATGATCATCTCAATAAATAAGGGAAACGCATTTGACAAAATCTAACATCTTTTTGTGATAAAAATACTGAACAAACAATATAAGGGAACTTCCTTAACCTGATAAAGGGCATCTACAAAAAATTTACAGCTAACATCAATCATACCGGTGAAAGTCTGAAAGCCTTCCCCTAAGATGAGAAACAAAACAAGGATGTGCACTCTCAAGACTTCTATTCAACATTGTACTAGACATTCTAGCCAAGGCAATTAGGCAAGAAAATGAAATAAAAGGCATCCAGAATGGAAAGAAAGAAACAAAATTATGTTCTATTTGCAGATAACATGACCTTGCTTACAGAAAATCCTAAGGAATCCACCCCCCACACACATACACACACAAAACGTATCAGAGCTAATAAACAAGTTCAGCAAGATTACAAGGTATAAGATCAATACACTAAACTCAATTGTTCAGGCACCAGTGTCTACCTCCACAAAACAAAAAACAAAAAATCTCAATTATATTTATTTACACTAGTAATGAACAATCTGAACATTAAAATAAGAAAATAGGGGCGCCTGGGTGGCTCAGTCGGTTAGGCATATGCCTTTGGCTCAGGGTCCTGGGATCAAGCCCCACATCTGACTCTCTGCTCAGTGGAGAGTCTGATTCTCCCTCTGCCTCTCCCTCCTTCTCATGCTCACACACTCTCTCTCTTTCTCATAAATAAATAAAATCTTTTTAAAAAAATAAGAAAACAATTTCATTTTCAGTAGCATCAAAACTAATAGGAATAAATTTTTTAAAAAAGAAATGTAAGGCTTAAACACTGAGAGCTACAAAACATTGTTGGGAGAAATAAAAGAATTTCTGCCTAAATAAATAATAAGACATCCCATGAACTGGAAGACTTAGTACTGTTAATATGGCAAAATACCCCAAATCAATCTAGAATTCAATACAATCCTTATTAAAATTTCAAGTGCCTTTTTTTTTTCAGAAATGGACAAGATGATCCTAAAATTCATATGGAAATGCAAGTGACTCAGAGTAGCCAAAATAATCTTCAAAAAGAAGAACAAGGGGGCACCTGGGTGACTCAGTTGTTAAGCATCTGCCTTCAGCTCAGGGTGTGATCCCAGCATTCTGGGATCAAGCCCCGCATGAGGCTCCTCCACTGGGAGCCTGCTTAATCTCCCAATCCCCCTGCTTGTGTTCCCTCTCTCACTGGCTGTCTCTCTCTCTCTCTCTCTCTCTATCAAGTAAATAAACAAAATCTTTAAAACAAAAAACAAAAAGAACAAATTAGAAAGACTCATACTTCCTAATTTCAAAATTTACTACAAACCTACAGTAATTGCAACAGGGTGGTACTGGCATAGAAGTAGACATATGAATGAATGGAATAGAATTAAAAGTCCAGAAATAAATATATACATCTATGGTCAATTGATGCAACAAGGGTGTCAAGACAATTCAGTGGAGAAAGAACAGCCTTTGAACAAACGATGCTGGGAAAAAGACATTCACATGAAAAAGAATGAATTTGGACCCTTATCTCACACGATATACAAAAATTAACTCAAAATGGATCAAAGACCAAAATGGAAGAGAAAAAATTATAAAACTCTCAGAAGCAAACATAAGTGTAAGTCTTTGTAACCTTGAGCTAGGCAATAGTATAACACCAAAAGCACAAGCAACCAAAGGAAAAGTAAATTGGACTTCATCAAAATTAAAAATTTTTATATGTCAAAGGACACTACCAAGTAAACAAAAAAACAACTCACAGAATGGGAAAAATATTTGCAAATCATATATCTGATAAGGGTCTAGTATTCAAAATATATAACAAATGCTCACAACTTAACTATCAAAAGACAAACAACCCAATTTTAAAAAGGGGAAAGGATTTGAGTAGACATTTCTCCAAAGAAGATATATATCCAAATGGCCAATAAGTGCATGAAAAGATGCTTAACATCATTACTTATTAGGGAATTGCAAATCAAGCCACAATAAGGTATCACTTCACACCCATAAATAATGGCTTTAATAAAAAAGACAGACAATAACAAGTATTGGTGAAGATACATAGAAACTGGAACCCTCACACATTGTTGGCAGAATTGTAAAATGGTACACTCACTGTGGAAAACAGTTTGGTTGTTCCTCAAAAAGTTAAACACGATGCTACCATATGGCTTAGCAATGCTAAGTGTAGGTTTATACTAAAGAGAATTGAAAATAGGGGCACCTGGCGGTTCAGTTGGAGAGCATGCAACTCTTGATCCTGGGGTCTTGAGTTTGAGCCCCACGCTGGGTGTAGAGGTTACTTTTAAAAAAAGAAAATTGAAAATATATGTTCACAGCACAGTTTGTACATGGATGCTTGTAACAAGTATTCAGAATAACCAAAGGTGGAAACAACCCAAACGTCCATCAACTGATGAATGGATAAACAAAATGTGGTATAGTCATATAATGGAATATTATTCAGCCATATCAGGGAATAAATTACTGACTGATGCATGCTACAACGTGGATTAACCTTGAAACATTATGGTAAGTGAAAGAAGCCAGACATAAGGCACCATGTAGTACATGACACCATTTATATGAAATGTCCAGAATAGTCAAATCCATAGAAATAAGGTTTCTTTTTTGGGTTGATGAAACTGTTCTGGATTTAGGAAGTGATGATGGTTGCACAATCTTATGAATATACTAAAAGCCACTGAACTGTACACTTTAAATGGTGGATGTTATGGTATGTAAATAATATCTTTTAAAAAATAGAGTGAGTCTGGGGGCAATGTGCCAGTCTCAGCTGAACCAGACTCCCATTTGGGTGGGCAGCTGGCTTGGAAGCTGCAGTCCCAACCAACTAGAGCCTAGAGTGGTAGCCAGCTGTGCAGTTGCTAGGAAAGCCAGAGCAACATGTGTGTAAGGGTTAAGCCTAGAGCTGGCAACAAGGGAGGGCTGGTAACTTGCACAGCTCTGACTTCTTCCATACAGAGCAACAAATTTCCTCACATGCTCTTATCTTTCCCTCCTTGATGTCATTTGACTTTTTAAAGACGAAGCTCAGGACTTGGGTTGCTCTTCACCTACAGCACCAACCAGCCATTGCAATCAGCTTACACAATGCTTCCTGTAATCACCTTTTCAATACTAATAGAAACAGGTTTAAAAGATTTTATTTTAAAATTTAGCCAATAAAGTTAAGTGTTTCTCAGGAAAATGAGCACTGGAGTGTTGTCATCCTCTCCTCCCTCAGAGTTTTGTCAATATTTTATCTTCATTAAAGAGGCTAAAGATTTTCATATTTCCCAAACCGAGCCAACCTGAGGGGCATTGTCTCCCAATTCTCTTAACTGTGCACCGCGCACAGTTCTTTTTCTGTGCACTCTAGGCCTGGGGAAAGCAAGAGCTGGAGCTAGGTTTCCGAGTCTTCCCTGCCTGGGTTAAGGATCACCTGTGATACTAATAATTGTTGTCTTTGGTAACTTCGACTTGAACAGTAACAAAAGGTATAAATCACCCCCAAGGCTCTTAATTACTCCCATTAACAGTTGCTTTGTTATCCCGGATGCAGAGCAGTTTCACTGCTCTGTGAGTACACACTGTGAGTACAGAGCTACAAGCCTGGCTTCAAGCCAGGAGTTAAAATAAGTTATGCTAAATGGATGGCTCAATTGTTCCCCTGGACTCTCTCTAGGTTTGGGGGATGTGGGCCTAAGCGAATGAACACTATAGGAGTCGGGGGTCTGTGCATCTTCTAGGAGTTCCTTGGGGTGTTGTGCTGCCTCTTGCCATGGTTATTTTATTTTTCTAATCTTTCTTAGTTTTGCTTCTAGCGTCAGTGTTTTCTTCCTCCCTCCCTCTCCTTTATCCTACCCTGTGCCACTACAAATCTTTCTCCTTTTCTTCCACGCACTTGGTAACTGGCAAAAAAAAAAAAAAAAATAGGGGTGTAAAATTTAGGAAGAAAATCAAAAAAGAAAGAAAGAAAAAAAGAAAGCCACTCAGCTGGGGCATTTGAGCTGGAAGTCTGGAGATTTTAAGCTCTCTTCTTCAAAAAAATGCCACAGTGCTCAGGTTACCTATACAGTCAAATCTCAACTCCTCAGTGAGGAATTCAAGAAGCTCCATGATGTGGCCCCAACCTCCCTTCAAGTACACACCCAGCTGCCATTAAGAACTGTGATCCTTTAGAGCACAGGCTTTGGATACTAGGTGGGGGTCTGACCCAGCATGTTCATGTCCTCTCTATGTGACCCTGGATAGATCATTACACTTGCTGCATGACCTTGGATAGATCATTTACACCTGCTAAGCCTCAGATGTCCCACACGTACTTACCTTACAGATCAGGAGGTTAAATGAGATGATACCTGATAGTGCTTAACATAGTTGGCACAAAGTAAGTTCTCAAAAATGGGAGATGCCACCTGATGATGGTGAGAATCTGAGAAGTGTGCCCTTTGTTTTCAATTGCTAATTAATTCTGAAGATTTTCAGGTCAAATGTCCCAACCGTCTTCACCAGCACCCTGCCCCATGGCTCTGATTTCCTCTGTCTTCTCCATCCATGCTCTCAAAACTTGCATTAAACCTTTAAGCTTCCTTTGCCTTCCTAAGCCTTCATTCTGCCTTGAATTCTGCCTTCCCCACTGGGATTTAAACTTTTTGAGGACAAAGATTATGCCCTGCATGTTTATGAAGTGAACAAATAAATAATAAAGAAATGAATTATTATGAAGAAATATATGTCAAGTGAACACAGACCTTTTAGAAATAATGAACCTTTTCTAGACATTCTGATGTACTGAGTCTTGAAACTGCTACCTACTAAGAAATACCTCAAGAGCCTTAAATAAATTCATTTGGTAACAAAAAAGTATGCTCCTATTTTTTTTTCCTTCCCCAAAATCTTTTTGTAATTTCCTTTCCATTGAATCAGCCAAAACAGGACTACTTCTCCATCAGGAGCCAACCCCATCTTTCCTTGAGATCAAGGAATCTCCTTCTAACACATGATAGAGTTCAGGTTCTGTTAGTGGAGTCAAAGAACTGAAAAGGAAACAAATCTGTCTCCTTCGGTATCTCTGTCTCTCTGTTTCCACATATATATACAAACGTATAAGAAGTTATCAAAGTCTCAACAGTGTTTATATCTGGGTAGTAAGAATTTGGATGATGTTAATTTTCTCTCTCTCTCTCTTTTCTTTCTATAATTTCTAAGATCTCTACAATAAGTATTATTGCCATGGTAATTAGAAAAAAGTTGAAAGAGTTCTATGGAAGGAAAAGAAAGCCCCCTTAGATAGAAATATATGCTAAAGCCCTAAGTTCAGATGGTCTAAGACAGTTCTAACTGAATACTGGATTCCACTGACCCCAAAGTACACTCTTTTTATCTGTGTTATGATGGTCTAGATGAGATCCTCCTTTGTAAACTTGATACATCTAGGAAAACAAGCTTGAGACAGGAGCCAAGGGGCCACAGTCTCAGCTTGCATAAGTCATTTGCATCCTGGCAGTTATATGCCTGTTGCAGCTCCAAGTGCACTGGGAACATTGAAATAAAGCTCTTCCAAAGTCAGGTATCAATGTCCATAGTTGAAATAAACAGCATACATGATCCTATCTTCATTATTTTCACTATTATTACCATCAACATTTATGAAACTCTTGCTACTTGCCAAAAATAGAATTAAATGCCTGCATTATCTTACTCAACCCCACAACAACCCTGAGGTAGAAATTATTATTGTTTTCTATATAACAGAGAAGGAAGCAGAAACTTAGAAAGTTTATCATCAGAGAAAACATTCACTTTACCATATTCTACTTTAAAGCAGTTCATGGAAGAAAGATATATAGACAATTAGGTGAAGAATCTAGTTTTGGAAAGAAAAAGAGGGGTGAGGGAAGGCTGCCAATCTAAAATAAGTCAAAACACATATGAGTCTCTGCAGCTCAGAATTGAGACCTACTAAGTCTGACAAGGGACAGAAAGACCACAGGAAAAATGTTTGCACTTAAGGGTCAGTATTTCCAAAATGTGTAACCTGATCAGAACTCAGGACTGCCTCTGTACACATTGAATACAGACTGGCCCCAGGCTGGGTGGCAAAGATCTTGAATTAGCATGCTATCTTAATAATTCAATAGTTCTTTTTCTAATAATTAAATTATTATTTTTAAAGGGTTAGCATATCTGAGATCTCTTATGTCCCTTTAACACGCTTTATTTTTGTTGTTGTATAGTTTTATTTCATTGCTTAGGCTAAGGTGAAGCTGTAATTCAGTTTAAATGCTACATGTTACAGGCAAGCTGCTTACAATATATGGTCTCAGGAATTTTTGGAAACTTATCTTTAGATGTTATTGGCACAAAATAACAGCCTAGAGTTTGGTCCTCTGGGTATAAAGGACAAATAAAGTTTCCTGTGACTTGACAACTTATAAAAGTTAACTCTGCCACAAAACATGTGGGGGGAGAGAGGCTCTGAAATCTTTTTCTAGCTCTGGAATTGAAAAACCAGAGAGGGTTCTAAGAATCTAGACAGTATAAGACTATAATCGGGAAAAATTCAAGACTTCTAATTCAGAAGTGACAAGCTACAGACTGAGAAAATTTGCAAAAGACACTCTGATAAAGGACTGTTATCCAAAATATACAAAGAACTCTTAAAACTCAACAATAAGAAAACAAACAACCTGATTAAAAAATGAGCTGAAGACCTTAACAGACCACTCACCAAAGAAGATATACAGAAGGCAAATAAGCGTATGAAAAGATGCTTCACATCATAGGTCATCAGGGAAGTGAGAATTAAAACAACAATGAGACACCACCGCACACTTCTTAGAATGGCCCAAACCCAGAATGCTGGCAACACCAAATGCTGGCAAGGATGACAGGAGCTCTCATTCATTGCTGGTAGAAATACAAAATGGTACAGTCACTTTGGAAGACAGTTTGGTAGTTTCTTAAAAATTTAAGCATACTCTTATCATGTGATCCAGAAATCATGCTTCTTGGTATTTTCCCAAAGGAGGTGAAAACTTATGTCCACACAAAAACCTATATGCAGATGTTTAACAGCCTTATTCATAATTGCCAAAACTTGGAAGCTACCAAGATGACTTTCAATAGATAAATGATAAATAAACTGAAGTACACCCAGACAATAGAATATTATTCATAACTAAGAAGAAATGAGCTATCAAGCCCTGAAAAGACATGGAAAAACCTGAAGGCATATTAGCAAATGAAGGGAGCCAATGTGAAAAGGCTATACACTGTATGATTCCAACTATATGATATTCTAGAAAAGGCAAAACTATGGAGACAGTACAAAGACCAGTGGTTGCCAGGGATTCATAGGGAGGGAGAGAGAAACAGGTGGAGCAATGAGAATTTTAAAAAACTATTCTATATGATAGATACTACAATGGTAGGTACATGCTATTATACATGTGTTAAAACCCATAGAATGCATAACACAATGAGTGAATCCTCACGTCAACTATGGACTTGGGTGATAATGATGTGTCTTTGTAGGTTCATTGACTGTGGTGGGAAAGGCTGTGCATGTGTGGGGATAGCAGGTATATGGGAACTTTGTGCTTTCCACTCAATTTTGCTGTGAACCTAAAACTTCTTTAAAAAATAAAATTTATTCAAAAAAAAAAAAGAGAAAACTCTGTGTGTGTGTGTGTGTGTATGTAATAATTATCATCCTCTTCTTTATTTACAAGACTAAAAAGAGGCAAAATTGTGAAACTGGAGCAGGTTAAACTCTACTTTGAGTCCCTGTTCCCCATGCTAGAGTTCACGGGCTTCTCTACCACATGCCAAGTACGGTGTTTTAAATCTATGGAACAGTGGTGAACCAGTCCTACCTTCATAAAGTTTACAGTTCAAAGCAGAAGGGAGGCATTAAACAAGTAATTACAGTAATTACACATATGGTTGATTGAATAGTGATAAGTGCCCTGAAACAACCTAACAATATCAAACCAAGTCAATGGACTCAGGGATGGCTTCCCTGAAGAAGAAATTTAATCTGCAGCACAAAGTTGGCTAGAAGCAAGGCAAGGCAGGATGTATTCTCAGGTTGTGGGTAGAGTTGGATGGAGAGAGGCTGGGCATAGGAAATACTACAAAGACAGGGTCTGAGGGAGGAGGGCCATGGAGCATGAGGGTGAAACTAAAAGGCCCGGATGACGGCATAGCTAAAAGTAGGAGAGGAGGGGAGAGATACAGCTGGAGAGATGGGCGGGGGACAGACTGTAAACTATGCTAATAGCAAGGGTCAGCCACTGAAGGATTTTAAGCAGAAGGGTGAAGGTATCTTATCTCTCCTTTTATTTCCAGAACCTAACCCAATACTTAAAACATCTTGGGAGACTCAATAAACATTTGAGAAAGGAAAGATGGAAGGAAAATGAGGAAGAGATGGACACACTCATTTACTCAATTATTTATTATGTAATAAATGAAATTCCAGTTGTCTGGAATTGGCAGTGCACCCACTCACATAATTCATTTTCTGAGTGAAACCATTGTGGCTATCACCATCACCATCACCCATTATTATTCAAAGAATCATTTTCTTCTTAAAAACCCACAATATGTTATTAAAAATTTTTATTATAATTTAAAATCAGAACATTCTCTTGTCAATTCTCTATGTCCAAGATCTGGGGGCCACTTTACTTTCCATGTTTGCCATATCTGAAAATTTATGTGTACCTCTTGATGAGAGATATAAAACTCAACAGCTACTTTACTACTAATGATGAGAGGTATTGGTTTTTATTTGAAACCATTGCTCTTTAATGACCAAAATAGCTTTAGTACTTTTCCTAGGCTAGACAAAGGAATATTGATTTTCCTTTTTTTTTTTTTCCCCCTGCTAGAAAAAATCTTGCTAAAGGAATAACTCAGCTAACCTGGTTCTTTTGGCATTTTCTCCCATGGTTCATCTGGGATTCTAGAGTATACAGAAATTCTAAGAATGAAGTGTTCTCCTTGTTGGCAATGCTATCCCAAAGGTAATTTACTTTTGTTTAGAGTCTAAGAGAAGTCCCTTCTGCTGTTTTGTGTAATGTCCTCTTGAAACAAATAAAAAATATGATCCAGTCTCATTTAAGTAAGGAGAAAATACTTCCGCAAGTTATGAGAGATGAGAGGAAGGTAGAGGAGGTAGCCATACTTACAAATTGAAGAAAGGCAAGACAACTGGAATGCAGATGTTCCTTAGGACCCTGGGCAAATATGAAAAGGGAGAAAAGGAAGCAGGCAACAAACTGAGGAGGCCTCAGACAGCTCTCCCCAAAGATGCCCAGGCTCCCTGGCAGCACTGAGCTGGGCTCCCCACAGACTGTGGACAGCATTTCCTCTTGTATTCCCAGAACTCAAGGGGCTGTCTACACTATGGTAGATGGTTTATAAATGTGTGTTAAATGGAATGGATGGAAGAAAACGCTGAGTGGATAAATGACTAAATAAACAAAAACAAACCAATACATTTTGGCTGCTACATATTGGAAAGGGAACACATAGTCACCATCTTGAAATTACTTGATCATGCTACGGTGTATTCAACAGAGCTAATCAGGATGTACTTGTATGTATGGGGGCTGAGGGGGAAATATAGGGTGAATGGAAGAGTGTTCTGAAAATACTTGAGGTGACAGGTCACAAACTACTGCCTGTGGGCCAGTCACCCGTTTTGTAAATGAAGTTGTGTTAGTTTTATTTTTTGTTATTTTAAGATTTTACTTATCTTTTTACAGGCTTATTTAGAGAGAGAGAGAGCACACAAGTAGGGGGAGGGGTAGAGGGAGAGAATTTTCAAGCAGACTTCCCCTGAGCATAGAGCCCCACATGGGGCTCAATTTTATGACCCTGAGATCATGACCTGAGCTGAAACCAAGAGTTAGATGCTTTGACTGACTGAGCCACCCAGGCACCCCTAAGATTTTATTTTTAAGTAATCTCTACATCCATCATGGGGCTTGAACTTATAGCCCCAAGATCGAGTGTTGCATGCTCTACCAACTGAGCCAGCCAGGAGCCTCAAACAAAGATGTATTAGAACACAGTGACACCCAATCCTTTATGTGTTGTTTTTGGCTGCTTTCAGCTATAACGGCAGAATTGAGTAGTTGCAACAGAGAGCATATCACCACAAACCTAAAATATTTATTATCTGGACCTTTACCAAAAATATCTGCCCACACCTGCTTCACGTTGGAGGCAGAAAAGGATCAAATCCAAGGAGATCTAAGCAGGCAGGATCTGATGTCAGAGGACACTCAAGAGAGTCAGAGTATGAGGCTGAATCTCAGACACATAAAATGCTACAATTGAAAGGGAACTCAGATTCTACTGGATCAACCTCCTCAACTTTAGAAGAAAAGACTTTGGCTCAGAGAGGAAAACCAACTGGCTCAAAGTCCTACAGTCAGTTAGTGGAAGCTCTAGGACTAGCAGAGACCAGGAGAATTACCAGATATGGACTGTAACCAGATGTTGCTCAGAGGTCCAGGGTGAGTCTCTTCCCTGACTGTAGCAGAGACACAATACCTGGGATCACATCACATCCTGGGGCTCAGGGACACATGACTATTTATCTTAAGAAAAATGCAGTCTCTAGGTGAAGAAGGGAGAGGACTTCCTTCTCAAATTAATTTTAGTCTTCTGGACTTATGGTTGATTTTATCATCAAATATGTAAGGGTCAATGCCACCCAACTCAAAATTAACTTTGTAAGAAGCTTGGGGAGGATGAGGAGCACTTGGCAGATGGGTGTGGGTTGTTTTTTTTTTTTTTCCTATCCAAGAAGCCTCATGGAGGAGCAGTTTTGATGGATCCCATTAAGCATTCTGTCAGTTGGTAATGCCTACTCCCAAGGCATTCCAAAACATAACATTCTGGGTAAATTATTAAATAAAGACATTGCCTACCAGGCTTGGAGCCACTCTAACACAGACCATGTTGAAGAAAAACAATAGCTTCACAAAATCCCAGAAACTCAAAGTCCTGAAAGGTTAAATAAAGCCCAGACATGTTAGAGCAAGGCTTCACTGGTCTTGGTCTGGGAAAACACTCCACCAAGTATCACTGGCTAAACAAACAACCTCCTTGCCACCAACCTTGTAGGCCAAGAAGGAGTTCACTGAAATGGATTGCTTTCCTGTGGCTATGGAGTGTTAGCCTCTATCCTTAGGAAATGGTGTCTGTGGAAGAGACAGAAGAGCTCACATGGCCAGTCCCTTGTTCTGTTAGGTAAGGAAACCAGGGCCCAGAGAGGTATGTTTATTGCCACAGCTCACAAAACATAAAACAGTTGCAGAATCTTGGCCTCTTTTCAACATACCACACATAAGAAAGCCTACCGTAATGCCTAGCAAATAGGAAGCACTCAACAAACATTTGCAGCATGAATGAATCAATGAATAAATTCAACAACTGCACTCTCTGAATGCCTTATATGCTCTGTACACAGTTTTAGGCTCTGTGGATACAGTGTTGAACAAGGTCCCTGCCATCATAGAGTTCACATTTATGTGTTTGAGTGTGTGTAAGGAGTAGTAGTCATCCTTGTTGTCATAGTAGTAAGGTGGTAGTGGGGCAATTGGGGTAATGTATGTTGAACAGAGAAATAATTACAATAACTAACACTTAATAAACATTTGCTGTATGCCAGCCAGATACAGTTCTAAGCACTTTGTCTTAGTCAATTTGGGCGCCCATAACAAAATACCATAGACTGGCTTAAACGAAAGACCTTTATTTCTTGATGTTTTGGAGGCTAAGAAGTCCAAGAGCAAGGTACTAGATAATTCCGCTTCCCAGTGAGGGCCTTCTTCCTGGCTTAAAGATTGCAGCATGCCCAGTGTGTCCTCACAATGTGGAGATGGAAGAAGCTCTGGTCTCTCTTCTTATAAGAGCACTAATCCCTAATCCTATCATGGCAGCTATACTCTCATGACCTCATCTAAACCTAATTACCTCCCAAAGATCCCACCTCCAAATACCATCTTATTGGGAGGTTAGTGCTTCAACATTTGAATTTGGGGAGGACACATTCAGGCCATAATAGCACTGTATATAAACCAACTCCTTTAGGACTCTCGATAACATGTGAGGGAGCTACTCTTATGCCCCTATTTTACAGATAAGGAAGCTGAAGCACAAAGAGGTTAAATAGCTTGCTCAAGGTTATACAGCTACAAATGGCAGAACCAGGAGTCAAACCCAGGCAGTCTGGGCTCCATAGTCCAAATTCTCATCCAAGGATCAAGGGGGTAAATGAGTGATTAAGTGAGTGAGTAAATAGATGAATGAGTAAAGAAATGAATACAATTCTTCATTGTGAATATTTCATAGGAAAACGAAAACCTTTCATAAAATGGGCTTTTGGAAATTACTTGTTTGTAAGTAAATTATAGATACTCCTCAGCTTATAATGGGGTTACATCCTAATAAACCCATCGTAAGTTGAAAATGCTTTTAGTACACCTAACCTACCAACCTACCTTAAACATGCTCAGAACACTTGGCATACAATTGGACAAAATCATCTAACACAAAGCCTATTCTGTAATAAAGTATTGAATATCTCATGTAATTTCTTGAATACTGTACAGAGTGAAAAACAGAATGATCGTATGGGCACAGAATGGTTTAAGTGTATCGGTTGTTAACCTTGTGACCACAAGGAGCTGTGTCTTGTTGCCACTGCCCAGCAACACCAGACAGTATCTTACCACATATTGGTCCCAGAAAAGATCAAAATTCAAAATCCTCAGTATGGTTTCTACTGAATGTGCACTGCTTTTGCACCACCAGAGACTATCTGTATAAGAAATTCTGAACAGGGCAACCCTTTCTAAATCTTATTTGAAAAAATTTAGACACATAAATAGGGTTTCTTTAAGTTTATGTATGTGCAAACTTCTTTCCTCAGGTGACAGTTTTCTAAACATCATGAAAATAGCTAATATTTAGTGAGTCTTACCATGTGTCAGGTACTGAGTGCTCATTTTAACTCGTTTAATCCTTATGTCCACCCTAGAAAGCAGGTACTATTTTCATCTTAACTTTACAGATGAGACAACTGAGGCACAGAGAGGTTAATTATCTTTCCCAAGGTCACAGAGCTAATAAAGTGGCAGAGCTGGAGTCTGTACAGGGTAATCCCGTTCCAGAGACCAGTAAATATTCCCCCAAGCCTCTCTGTTTTTATAGGGCCATGTTTCTCAACCTGATCTCATATTGGCTTCAGCTGGGAAGTTTCAAAAAAATGCTAATATCTGGGCCTCACCCCAATAAAATGGGGATGTCTAGGAATGGAGCATTTTAAAAACTCCATTATAATTCTGATGCATGTTAAGAGTCCAAATACACTGACTTAGGGAACCTGTAATTGGCTCAAACCCCTCTATGTTTTGAGCTTTCTACCCAAAGCCAACATCACAACAATCTCCACCCTCCCAATGGCATCTGTGACTCCCAGGGAGTCCACAGCTCAGGGTACCAATGCTGGCTCCCTTCCAAAAATTTCTATGGGTCCTGGAGATTCTGGTTTTTCTGAACTGCCAGGTCCATCTGCTGGGTCTTCTTAGCACTGCCTATAGGGAGGATCAAGTGGGAGCAAGTCTGTTATATCCCAAATCACTCCTAGTTAAGAGTAGCTCCCCTTTATTGTGCCAGGAGCTATACCAGGGGCTTAACATATATTGTTATCACTTTTCACTCCTGGGATTTGAGGGAGACCCAATCAATAGGACCCTTATTCTTGCTACATAATTTCTAAACCAGTTGAGATAAGCAAAGGAGTTAGGCAGACGGAGATCAAAATGTTAGCTTTATTACAGATAAAGGTTGCTCGAAAATATGGGGTAGGTGTGAAGCAACAATGAACTTCTATATACTACACCTCAGTAATTAGACATTGAGCAGAAGTTTAGCAGATGGACAGATGTAAGGAACCTGGAAGAGACTCCACTGGTGCTGTAATGCATGTTTATAAAGCATGATTGAATTGTAAGATATTATTACTAAAATAGAAACTGCACAATGACTATCTTACTCAGTGCAGGCACTATGCTTAATTATTATTAAGTCTACCACACAACAACAAACTAAGTGCAAAGTCCTTTACAAATTTCCCTCAATTTACATGTAGCTACTATTTGCAACATTCCCCCACGCCAACCGCCCCAGAAAAGTGGAAAAGAAGAGATTTTATTGTATTTCCATCTTTTATACTGTACTTATGGGCGCCATATGCAAGACACATGTGAGAGGCATAGCCACAGCACACCCCACATGGGCATTGCGAGCCATTTACATTAGATTTTCCTGTTACAGTAGCTGCAGGCACGTAAAATGTTTATTGCCATTATATTGCCGTTGCTTTCATTCTACATATACCTGCTGCTGAGCATCTGGTCTTGTGTTGAAAAGAATGGGATTGCATTGATGTTTTCTCTGGAATTCCAGTTTTCTTACTTTAACCAGACACTGGCTCTCCCTGGCCTTCTTCTCTGGCCAGTCCCAAAGGCTAGACAGAGCCAATACCTTGGTATTAGTGGGAAAAGAAGTCATGACAAAGACGGCTTTTGCATTAAACTAACAGTCAAACAAAAACAGGTCTTTTTTAAAAAAATATTTTATTTATGTATTTATTTATTTATTTATTTATTTATTTATTTATTTATTTATTTGAGAGAGAGTGCAAGAGCAAGCTGGGGGAGGAAAAGGGACAAGCAGCCTCCACATTAAGTGTGGAGCCTGATGCAGGCTCAATCTCAGGACCTTGAGATCATGACCTGAACCAAAACCAAGAGTCAGATGCTCAACCAACTGAGCCATCCAGATGCCCCAAAAAACAGGTCTTTTTAATACCAAGGTAATCACTCTTCAAAGAGCAGTCCATGAAGTTTTTTCCCAGGCTCACTAAGGAGACGGTAATTGGACCCCAGATCAGCCCATCTTCTCCCATCCCCAAACCACTACATATATCATCAGGCCTATTGCTGGTGCATTAACTGCTTGCCATTTGTCTGATGCCCAACCCTTTGGGTATCTAATTATTGTCTTCAGAGATCTGAAGCTAGTAGACAACCTGTAAGTTAGGTTAAACAATAAAACAAAAGTTAAATACAGTAATAGGTGATAGCATATATTTAGTGATATTTAGTGATAGCATATATTTGGAAAGCTGTCTGGACTTGGACTGAGCTGGGTGAGAGGACTGGCTCTCTCTTAACACCTTTGGTCACATCACTTGACTTCTTTGTGCTGTATTGTACAATTGAGACAGTATGTGTGGTGGTTAAGAGGGTGGGCCTCAAATTCAGACATGATTGTAAACCTCAACTACCATTTATCAGCTCTATGACTTGGGTAACTTACAAAACCATTCTATGCCCCCAATTCTTCAACTGCAAAGGGGGACCTGGTACAGAGGCTATGCCTCTCACATGTATCATTAAACATGATATTCATAAAGCACTCAGCAGAGTGCCTAGACCATAGTAGGTGTTCCCTAAGGGGCGGCTGTCATTGTTTTCAAGTTAAAAAATCCCTGTGAAACCACTGGTAAATTACTATGATTATATAATCAATTGTCAAATGAGTAGTGCTAATGATTGGTAATTTCAGAGTTGAGGGGTAAGGTGCTCTCTATGGGAAGGAATATACTGATTTTGGCATTGAAGAAGGCCTAGAGTGGGGTGGACAGTTGGGGGATAACAGGGACATGAAAAACAGGAGAATGGCTTAATCAAGGGCAAGGAAGCAGAATGTGCATGGAATAATTTATGAACAGTGAGCACAAAGCTCATTGGAGCAAAAGATTCACGTGGAGTAGGAGGAGGATGAGAGGAATGGGTAGCAGAAAATAGTATTGGGAAGGAATGCTGGGAAAGTCCTTCCAAAATAACAAATTTGGATAAGGCAGTGGTATACATTCGAATGTTTTCGAGTAGTGAGAAGATATGATGAAAGGAAGATTATCCTGGTAGTAATGGATAAGACAAAATGGATATCTTGGAGGTTCTTTTTTTTCTATTTTATTGGTAAACAAGACTATTTAAACTTTAATGAGGTTCAGGGGCCTAACAATGATTTGTAAGAAATTAACTTTCCCAGTTTTTGGTCATAACTTAGTACATCATTAAATACTGCTATAGCTAACATGTGTTTAGCTCTTTATAGTTGTTGTAATATTAAGCAGCCCATAAATAGTGGTCACAAAAGAATAAAATCCCAGGATGCTCTCACCATGGGGAGTTGTCAAATAGGGTCAAAAAAATAACTTTGAGGTGACAACTTTGGGGTAGTGGGTCATGATATTTTGGAGTGGTGTTTTACTCTAGAAGTTTTTCCCTTACTGACAAAAATTAGAAAATGGTAAATTGGGAACTGCAAGAATTAGAACACAACTAATGAAGATTTAAACTCTGAAGTTGGAAAAATTACAGACAACATGAAAATTCTCTAAAATTATTTTAAAGACCCAGAATCAGGAGAAAACTTTACAAATCTGACCTTCAAATCTGACCTGTCTGATCAAATGGGACAGAAAAGAGAATTAGAAGGGAACATTGTGGTTACAATGACAAAAGAGAGGATCTGAACAGAATAGTTTTCTACTGAAGAGGGATTAGAGTCAACACCAGAACAAGAATGCATATTATGTCTGGATAATATTGGTGACAGCAAAAGCTCCTATTTGTTGAGCAATAAGCTGAGCTCATGCTAGAAGCATTTGGTCTTCTTTCACTCTCATAACAACCTATTATCTGCATCTTACCAATTAGGAAATTGAGATTTAGTGCGACTTCATAACTTGTCTGAAGTCACGCAGCTAATGAATGCAGGACTGAGCCGGGATTTAATGGCAGTTCTGCCTGACATCCTAACTCGGGTTCTTTCTACTGTACCCACACAAATATGCAGCAGGTACTCTCTCACACATACACACACATGTGCATACACACACAAGTACACACATCTCCTGAATTTAAATAAATGTAATTAGCATGTGTAACGTAAGGAGTCAATAACTATCCATTGATTTGTATTACTTTCTTTATAAAGTCGCAAGTTTAAAGAATGAGTTGTTAAGAAGGATTTAAATTGGATGGTTTCAGGTGACGTCAGCCAGCACTGTCCTGACACTTGAGAGGGGCAGGCCAGTTATGCTTCAGCCCTTCAGAAGGAGACCCAAGTGAGTGCCTTGGATTAGTCCTTCTGACACTTTTCTCGTACTATTCACATATGTCACAATATTCCCACATGGTCAGCAGAGTAGGTATTATTTTCTCGTGTTATATGGAGAACATTGAGCCCTAAAAGCTAAGTGACTTCCCAAGGCCATACAGCTAAAACGTGGCAGGGCTGGGATTCATATCAGTCTTCTGACTCCAGATCTGGACTCCCCCCGTTACAACACAGCTGCTTCTAGAAGGTGCATCAACTTAGTATTTTTTTTCAAGGTTCTTAAACATTTTGTTTATTTATTTATTTTATTTTTGTTTAGGGGATTTAATTTAATTAAATTAATTTTTATTATTATGTTCAATTAGCCAACATATAGTACATCATTCATTTTTGATGTAGTGTTCAACAATTTATTGTTGGATAGAACACCCAGTGCTTATCACAACACGTGCCCTCCTTAATACCCATCACCTGGTTAGTATTTTATACGTGCAACCTGGGTTTAAATCCACCATGGCAGAGGGATTAAGCCCAGTGATGCTCAGTTTTCCCATAAGTAAAGACATAGACAATAGATTGATGTGAAGACCAGATGAAAGAAAGGAGAACACAGCTCCAATTACTTCAGTCATGTATATTAGATCCTGAGCTTTCTGCAGATATTTTATGCGAAAGAAGTTGCTAAGCACCCACTCAGCACCAGATATGTGCTAGGTGCTGGGGACACAAAAATCTTTGAATTTTTTGTGCTAAGCACAGTGGCAGTCAATTGAAGGGATGCATAAATATGATATAAATGGGAGAGATAAGAAGCAGAAGAGTGAATGAACATAGATATAAATTAAATTAAACATAGATATGAGAAAGAAGAATTTTTAACCTTGTATGTCAAAATTCATTCATTCAACAAAAAAGTCCCTACCACGTGCACTATTCTGGGTATTGTGGAAGACAAAAGAATAAACAAAATACATGTTCTATCCTCAAAGAACAGCATGGTATATTGGGAAGAACATAAGATTCAGAGTCAGAAGAACTACATCTTAAAACTCCATTCTATCTGCTAACTAAATAACATTGAACACATTTCTGAGGTTCAGTTTTCCCATCTGTAAAGTGAAGATAATACTGACCTTTCATGATTGTTGAGAGGAATAGCATTTGTAAAAGTGCTTTGAAAATTACTACGTAATGTTGCCACTTTCCAAAAATATTCCAAAAATATTTGCTACTAGCTATCAAATCCAAGGTTTTTGGGGGTACTTGGAGAATTGCTTTAATTCCCTGCTTTGCTTTAATGATGGAGACATGGCTGAAGGTCAGTTGTGATGGGATGAATGTGATCAACGTTATCATCCATTGTTTCCTTCTTCCCTGAAATCCACTCAAGACAATCATAGAAGCAGTTGTTCTAAAGGGCACATTTAGTAAAAGGAGATATGTCCACTAATAAAATAAAAAGGACAAGTAACAAGTGAGTCTTTGTGTCCAATGGTGTAACTAATAAGTCATAAGTTAGTTATTTGTTTTAAATAACATTGGGCTACAACATTTCTGTGTCTTTTTGCCGTTGTTTCCAATTCTGGGTTGAGTCAAGTCAACTAATGTATGTACTAGACTAGGGAATACTCCCTTGAGTCAGCCATGATCCCTGCCTTCAAGCATCATGTATGTGAGACAGGTATGAATATAAACAATCATGATACAGTAGGAACACTTTATAATACAGGTATGAACAAATCATCATAGCAAAAAGAGGTGTGATTGACCGCTTTGCCATAAAAAGCAGTGAAGATTTTATAGAGAAGGTGACACCTGAGGCCTTTATATAAAAATAGGAGTTCAGCAGATCCTGGAGGCAGAAGAGCACTCCACACAGAGAAAATAGCACATGCAAAGACAGAAAGAAAAGAGAGAGGGAGGGAATGCGTGGCACATTTGGAGAATAGAGATTATGTTAGTATGGTTAATGTGCATAGGTTGTGTGAGAAGTGGTTCAAGATGAGGAGGGAAATGTAGGTTAGGACCAAATTACGATAGGCCATGCTTAAGGACTTGGGGTCCTAGTTCATGAATTATGCACCTCCAATATCTACCAGAGTTCCTAGAAGTAAATCCTCAATAAATACTTGTTGAATGAGAAAACTATGGTTACTTATAGCAACTGAAATTGTTTTCCAACTATCCCAACTCTATCCCTTTAGACTTTGGAAGAAGGAAAAAATGTATAGGAAAAAAGAAGTCTCACTGGGAAAGAAAGAAAGAAAGAAAGAAAGAAAAGAAAAGAAAGAAAAGAAAGAAAGAAAGAAAGAAAGAAAGAAAGAAAGAAAGAAAGAAAGAAAGAAAGAAAAGGAAGGAAGGAAGGAAGGAAGGAAGGAAGGAAGGAAGGAAGGAAGGAAGGAAGAAAGAAAGAAAGAAAGAAAGAAAGAAAGAAAGAAAGAAAGAAAGAAAGAAAGAAAAAAAGAAAGAAAGAAAAAAAGAAAGAAAGAAAGGAACGAAGAAGAAAAGTGAAGGGTGAAGGTGCAGATGATGGTAGAGAATAAAGTCACCAAAAAGTAACAACATGAGCACTGTTGCTCCACCCCTGGGTTTGAACTCTTGCCTTGCTATTTACCTTCTGTGAAAGCTTCGACAAGTCAAGTAACCACCTGAGTGGTTTCCCCATTGGTAAATGTGAGTAATACAGAGTAATTTTTACTAAACTATAGCATTGTGTGAAGGATCAAACCAGATTCCTATGAAAGCTCTTTAGAAGTGGCAAAAATTATGCACATTTCAGGCAAACCTGAGGTCATTTATGTGAAGTTAAGGGTCTCTGGGTGGAGGAGTGTCGGGTAGAGAATCACATGCAGTGTAGAGATACGGAACTTGACAGCCCAGGATGACTGATTCCAGTTTTCAAGAGCAGTAAGAGCCTTGCTAACACTGGCAAATGATTGCCATTTCCTTTGTCAGGCAGTGACAGGAGTTAGTTGACCTGAAAATTCACTAATAGTTCCATTAGAGAGGCCTTGGAAGTAGCCATCTTTTAACTCATCCTGGTCAATTAACAATGAATTAATGCCAGACATATTTTCAATTGAGCTGAATGGTAATTTCCCCCCATTTTGCTAAAAATCTCCCCTTATAAAGGGAAAGCTAGGCAGCAAATATCCTGCTTTTCTTTCCAAGATTACTCTGAAGTGTTTCTAAAAAAACATCAGCTCTAGGCATTGATGAGGTAGCAGGTCAAACCCTGAATTTGACACAGGAGACCCAAGTTCAAATACCAGCTTCTCCACACACCAGCTGTGTGTTCTTTGACAAATAACTGAAACTTCCTGAAGCTCAGTGTTTTCACATGTAAATTAAAAGGGTAGAGATGAATGCTTAGGTCCCTTTCAAAGATAAAATGTTATGAGAACATTTTTAAGCGGTTTTAGGCATGTTGGTGGAATGGTAGGCTGAACTTAGGCATAGGGGAGGAGCACTGGATTTCTTCTACGCACTCTGAACTAGAAGTCAGGACACTGGGGTAAGTCTTAGCCCTGGTTCTCAACCAGGGAAGGTGGGTGGGGATGGGGATATGTGGGGGGTGGATTCTGCCCCCCACTGGACAATTGGCAATTCCTAGAGACATTTTTGGTTGTCACCACTGGGGGCTGCTACTGGCATCTAGTGGGTAGAGGCCAGGGAGACCATCAAACATCCTACAATGCAGAGGACAGGTCCCCAAAACAAAGAATTATCCAGCCTAAAAAATCCATAGTGCAGAGATTGAGAAAATCTCCTCTAGTTTATTGTATAGTTTTGTCCAGGTCATAGCTTTTTCGTTGTTGATCTCAGCATCCTCATTTGCAAAATAGGGATGATGATAAAATCTGCCTCTTCCTATCACCTTATGAGTTTGACAACCAGAAAAGGTAACAGATCAAAAGTACCTTGAAATGTAATGTGCTTCAAAACAGAGGAATATTATCCTCATTATTAACTGATTTTTGCTGCTCCAGGGGCCACTTCACTGGGGTCTATCCTCTTATTCTTCTCTTGAACATGGGGTCTTAGATGCTTCTCCAGTTTGTGGGAATTACTTCAACATTTGACCTTGTTAAATTAATTAAACAACAGACCTACATAAGCAAAGCAAAATCTAAGGCTGTAAATGCTTCGAGGTTATAAAATTGAAACATAAGTATAACCAATCCCAAACAGGAAACTTAAAGCTACAGCCAGTGAATAGTTTCCTTACTTTGCTTCTGCCTTTTCTCTATAAAAATCTCTCCCCAGCTGCTCTCCATGGAGTGTTCTAAACCACTTCCAGGTTGGCACTGTCTGATTCAAACCAGTTTTTGTTCAGATAAACTCTTAGAAATGTTAACATGCCTCAGTTTATCTTTTAATAACCTCTAGAACTTAGGGACCTTGCTCTCAAACTCAAGTGTGCAAGAAATGTCTTCTATATTTTTATTGTTAAAGTGTATTTCTATTACAAGCCTCCATCAGGTGGGGGCCAAACTCTCAAATTTGGACAGTGAAGGTCTCCTCCACATTTTCTTAAGGTTGCATTCTTGTTCCAGGGGTTTCTGTAGGATCAGGGCCCTGGGGCTGGGGGTGGGGAGGAACTATCATACCCTCAGAAGTCACCTAACTATACTAGCATTCCTTGGAATGAGTCCTTGCTTGTCGGGTGATCTGTCCCCCACCTAGGTCACTGCAGGGTCCTCCTTGCTAGGTCCCCTGCATCTCAGGAGCACTCAGAGGGGGTTTTGCTCCTCCCGCACTACTCTGCTGTGGGCCATTGTATGTGGTTATCTCCCATCCATACATAAACTCTCCTTAGGCCACATTTACCTTGTTCTTGCATGCCATCTGAGGTCTTGCCTCTCCAGGTTATCTGGAGAAGTTATCCAGGCTCAGGTTATTTCTGCTCTTGAAACCCCCTAAACCTACATGGGGTTTCTGTCCTCCATCCCTCTAGAGTTTCTGCATGGGGGTCAAGGGTGGCAGGGGGCCCCTTCCACAGGGCATGTATCCCTGTTGAGTGCCCTTGCTTCTCCCTTGACTCTTTCTCCTCCTTTAGTCCATCCAAATCACCATATTTAGCTGTATTCAAATTATCTTTATCATGCCCCTTCCCCTCCTAAGGATTTTGCTACTCCAAAACTAAATTTTTGAAATTAAAAAAAAATTTTCTCTCCAAAGAAGATATACAAATGGCTGGTAAGCACATGAGATGTTACTCAACATCACTAGTCATAAGGGAGAGATAAATCAAAACCACAATGAGCTATCACTTCATACCCATTAGGATGGCTATTACCAAACAAAACAAAACAAAAACCCAGAAAATAAGTGCTGATGAGGATGTGGAAAAATTGGCATTCTTGCACTTTTCTGGTGGGAATGTAAAATGGTGCAGCTGCTGTGGAAAACTGTGGTGATTTCTTAAAATACTAAACAGAGAATTACCATATGGTCCAGGAATTCCACTTTTGGGTATATACCCAAAAGAAGTGAAAGCAGAGACTCAAATGGATATTCATATACCCATGTACAAGCAGTATTTTTCACAAGAACCAAAAGGTGGAAGCAATCCAGATGTCCATTGACTGATGAATGGATAAACAATATATATATATATGTACACAGAATGAGTTTATTCAGCCTTAAAAGGGAAGGAAATTCTTACTCATGCCACAGCATAGATGGACTTCGAAGGCATTATGCTTAGTCAAGTGAGCCAGACATAAAAGGACAAATATTATGATTCCAATTATATGAGGTACCTAGAATAGTCAAATTCATAGAAACAGAAAGTAGAATGGAGGTTGCTAGGGGCTGGGGGGAAGAGGGAATAGGATGTAAATGTTTAATGAGTACAAAGTTTCAGTTAGGGAAGATAAAAAAAGTTCTGGAGATGGGTGGTAGTGATGGTTGCACAACAATGTCCATAAACTTAATGCCACAGAACTATACACTTAAATATGGTTTAAAATGGTAAATTTTATGCTATGTATATTTTACTGTATACAGTCTAGTTGAATGATGGAATGGTACCACAGGAAATAAATTGCCAAAAACAAAACAAAACAAAGCAGTCAATATATAAAAAAAGGGAAAAAAAAAGAAAAATTCAATTAATATATAAACATACTATGCCACCCAGACCTATAAAATGTTTTTTCTCCCTTTATCTTCTCAGAAAAGCAGAATCATCTCTGGAATATAGACTCTGATTGTCAAAGAAGGAAGAAGAATCATCCTGAGTGCAGTCAATAAGGATCAATTCATTGTAAGTTTACTGTATCTTTGTTCCAACTCTCCAGTCTAAATTTGGATTCCTGGCCAAATATCCATCCATCTCTCTCTCTCTCATCCTCTTCCTCTCTATCTCTTTTTCTTTCTCATGCCCTGCCCCACCTTCCTCTTTCTTTCTTTCAAGATTTACCTAATTAGGAAAAACCAATAGGGGTCACCTTTTTTTCCCAGTTTTCGAGTACATCATTAGTAGAGTAATATACATGGGTTCCAGATAATTTAACAAATGGTGTTGGGACAATTGGTTTCAAAAAATGAGTTTGATCCATTGTACATCTTGCACTAAAATAAATTCTAGATGGATCAAAGATTGTTTTTAATGACTCATAAAAGTTGTAGAAGAAACATGAGAGAATTTGTTTTTATATAATCTTGCAGTGGGAAGAACACTCTAAGTATGGCGTAAAATTCAGAAGCCATAAAAGAAAATTTTAGTCAATTTAAACTTGTAAAAACTTAAGAAAAATTCTTTGTAGAAAAAAATTTCTTGAAGTCAAAAAGCAAATAAACTGGGGAAACATTTTTGCCTTACATATTGCAATCCAAGGGCTAATTTCTTTAATATATAACATATCTCAATAATACTATAAGAAAAACATTCAATAGTAAAAATGGGAAATGATATACGTAGCCTGCTTAAAGAAAGGGGAAAATGAATGGTTCTTAAATGTATGAAAGGTGTTCAACCTCATCATAATAAAGGAAGTACAAATGAAAACTATACATGTATAGACAAAAGAAAAATTTGGATAAAACATTGGCTTGTTGAGAATGTGGGGAAACAAACAGTCTCAAGGGCTGTTGAGGGAATGTGAATTAATATAATCTTTATTGATCAAAATTTTAACTTTATTCTTTGACCCAGCAATTCTGCATCTGGAAATTTATCTCATAGATACAGTCACAAAAAGAGAAATAACACAAATGCAAACAACTTGTCTTCCACTGATAAGAGATTGCTTAAATAAATTTTGATATATCCATAAAATAGAATATTATATGACCCTAAAAGGAAGAAGGCAGCTCTGTAAGTACTGATATAGAACAATCTCCAGGATGCATTATAGAGTGAAAATACAAACAGAATAATCTGTATAGTATGCTACCATTTGTGTAAACAACAACAGAAGAATTTATAAATGCATATGGTTGTATATTGGCACACACTATATCTCAAAGAATACTTAAAATTCTATTGCCCTGGGAGTCAAAGGCAGAAGAGAGCTTTAGTATTCATTGAATACTTTTGTACCTTTTCAATCTTGTACTTGTGTTATCTTTTACACAGTAACAGCAACACCAGCTCTGGCCCCTGCCCCCATGGGCTCCAAATGGGCCTTGTATCTGCCTACAGACACCATGGCATTTGCTTAGGAGTTGAGTTTTCCACGCATGTCTGCAGCTACATCTTTGTATCTAGTATCAGGACATTCCTTTCTTTTCTGAAGCCCAGTTTTATATTTACATTTTTTGCTGTATATAACATCCAGAATATTGTGTGGTGTCAACAAGAGGAGGCCTGCACTAGGTAAGACCAGTCTCTAGCAGAAGATCACATAGGAGGGTGAAGCCAGGATCAGGAGTTCGAGAAAAAATACAGTGGAGTTACTTTCTGTCAGTCACTTCTCTGGCCTCAGTCTTTTTATTTGTAAAATTGGATTAGATAACGTCCAAGCTGTTGTAATAGTTCTAGATTGACTTCCCATGTTCCTAGTAAACTCAGTATAGCAGACACAGACTGTGGAGCCAGATTATGTGGGTTCAAATCCTAGCCTTGCTACTTATTAGCTGTGTCCTTAGGTAAGTTGTTTTTTTGTTTGTTTGGTTGGTTGGTTGGTTTTTTTTTTTTTTTTTTTTAAGATTTATCTTGATAGAGTGAGAGAGAGTACGGGGGGAGGGGCAGAGGGAGAGGGAAAGAACCCCAAGCAGACTCCCCACTGAGCGTGATCTCACAGCCCTGGGCTTGATCCCAAGACCCTGAGATCATACCTGGCCTG
Organism: Ursus arctos; assembly: GCF_023065955.2. Taxonomy (NCBI): domain Eukaryota; kingdom Metazoa; phylum Chordata; class Mammalia; order Carnivora; family Ursidae; genus Ursus; species Ursus arctos. The sequence continues at coordinate 54,586,479 of NW_026622786.1, read as the reverse complement.
AGACCAAGAGTCAGACACTTAACCAACTGTGCCACCCAGGTGCCCCTAGGCAAGTTTTTTTTAAACTTCTTTATGCCTATTTCTTCATCTGTAAAATGGAGATGACAATAGTAAAACCTGACTTACAAGGATATTGGGAGGATTAAATGAGTTACTATGTTTAAAGTACTGAGAAGACTGCCTAGCACATATTAAGCACTACTGAAGTATGGCTGCTTCTTCCTCTCTTCCTCCTCCTCATTATTATTATCATTATTGATTTTGGGGAGGCTCAAGGGATTGTGCAAAGTATGGCCTCGGTTACCTAAGTCTGAAGAAAAAATCACTCTTTGTTACCTTCAGAAGTATGAGAGCTCTAGATAAGTTCCACCTTCAAATGAAGCATGAATAGAAAAGGATCTGCAGGTCTCATCCTACATCTCACAGCTTCGATCAAGCTATGCATCATTTTCAAATACTTACTGTAATACTTCAGGGCCTGCTGAGGAAATGTGCAGTCTAGTCTTCACTCTTGAGTTGTTAACATCAAGGCTGGGAGGGCAACTTTCTGATAGATCAGGCAACTAAAAGAAGAGGAGAAATTTTCATTTATTGAGATGCACTATGGGTTACATGTTAAATCTTTTGCAAAAACGTTCTCTCATTTAACTGGGTCAACATAAACCAGTACTGTGTTGATTCTTAAATTGTGTAAAGTAGCTTGCACGTGTAGAGGAAATTCTGAGACAAGACACCAAGAGAGACTGATCAAGGTGTTCACAAACTTTCCTAATGATTCAACTCAGACTACTTGTTAAATATACGTATTCTCAGGCTGCACCCTAAATCCACTGACTCTGAATGTCCAGGGACGAGACTCCCAAGAAGCTATATTTTTTTAAACTTAAAAAAACATTTTTTTAAGTAGCCTCCACACCCAACATGGGCTTGAATTCACTACCCTGAGATCAAGAGTCACACACTTTCACACACTCTACTGACTAAGCCAGCCAGGCACCCCCCAAAAGCTATGTTTTTAAGAGGGCTTCAGGCAATACCTCTCACCAGAGAAATTTTGGAAACCCTGGGTTAAAGAATATCTTGAAGGGTCAAGAGGAGAGAGTTCTATTCTCCACATCTAAGCGTTTTCATTTGCCTGTCACAAAGCAAATGAGGAATGAACTGGGTAGAAGCCAGCAATAGGCTCTCATTGCCTACCTGGGAGCACAGCTGACCTTAACCTAGGAGATTACACCCCCACGTGCTTTTCTCCTTTGAAAATCACTCAAGGAGACTATAGTGTGTGTCTTGATCCACTGGCTCCATCCTCGATTACAAGGATTGCCTGGCTTTTTAAAAAACCTCTTTGAGCTGTGTTCTCACGCACTGTGACGTCAGTAGAACCCCAAGACTGAATTATAGCTTTGCATTCAATCAAGAATCATGTATTATTCTCTATGTTATCCATCATCACTTCCCCACTACTCAGAAGACAGAGTGACAGCAATACACACAATGGGCAAGCACCTGAGGTGCTTTAAACCTATCAATAATAAGCATTGTTCTCAGAAAGATTTTGCTCTGTGGAAAAAGCAGAATGGAACAGCCTTTCCAATGACCGGCAGAGGCTTTGAAATTGTTTCCCATTAAATGTGCAAATTCTGAAGCCGCAGAATTCAGTTACCACCTCATTTGTGTCCTAGGGATTTGGTTTGGGCTGAATCAAAAAATATATCTGTTCATATTAAATACAAAATGATTATTAGATGCCCTGCTTCTCACATTTAACTGCATACGAACACTAAAATTCAATCTATGTGAAATTAATAAGTTGATGGTGAGTCTGATGCATGTGTTCAATCAGGAAATTATATTCTGAGTACTTGAAAGCATATTAATTGACGTTTATTAAGAAGGCAGTGGGTATTTAGATACAAACACAAATGCAAAATATATCAATACTCGTACCTGTAATTATCTATCACTATTGCCTTGCAAATCCTAGTGCCTTTAAATACAAATGAAACATAATGCATGCTTGGGTCATTTTAGACATTAGAAATGTTTGATAAAGATACTTTATTTTAGCTTTCCTTCTAAACTGGATTGAGTTACACAGTTAAACAGAGAATATGCACTTGTAGTTGTACTGACGAATGGAAGCACTAGTAATTGGCATATAGTATTTCCTCTGATGTTATTAGCTACAAATTTCTCAGGTTAGGATGAATATAAAACATTCCTTTACCCAGCTTGATTCTTTGTGTAAATAATCAAAGAAAACAGGCTCTTGACACAATGCCTCCCATAAATGCTATCATAATTAGACTTATATACAAATCAAACACAGCAAGGACCAACTCGGTGCCTTTAAACTTCCCAGATTTAGTCCCAGGGAAATGCAACAGCCTTGGTTGATATTTGTGGTATCTTCTTGTATCACTAGATCCAATGGCCTCATTAACTCACTGGATGGGCAAGTGTTGGTCTGGCTTTCTCAAATATGTGGATTGAGATTCCTTTTTTTATTCCTTTAGCTTTGTGTCTACCATTTCTTCCTCTCTAGTGATCTAGATTTCTTTCTTTCTTTCATATTTGAGAATCCCTGCTCACATCCACCTGACATTAGGCTTAATATAAGGCAAAGAAAAAGTTGGCAATTTCCATATATCTTTGTGGAGGCAATATCCAAAAGCTTAACGGCATTTTTACGCATTCAGTGGACGTTGGGCAGAATGTGGACAAGGGCACAGTCCATTCAGCCTCTCTGAGATCAACATCTTCCTATGATGCTTCCTATGACGGGAATGAAAGGGGGTGACTCTCAGCTCTCTGACAGATTGGGGGTATAGCCAACTGCCAAGTGTTTATCCTTTCTCAGGAACTCTGCTGAGCTCTTGACTTCCATCATCTCATTTAATCCTCATAACTACCCTGTGAAGTAGACATTATTTTCTTATTTAACAAATGTGGAAATTGAGGCACAACACAGTTATGTAGCATGCTTAAGATTCAGATATAGGAAACAACTAAGATGACAAAGGGAGGAAATTTCTTGGGCTAGAAATGTCAAGAGATAGGATATAAACCCAGCATGGACCATCAGCTTCAAAACACCCTCTGCACTCTGTTGGACTTTTTGCATAATTATGCCATGTATCTTCCTATAATCTATACACTTATTTTAAATTATGGAATTGACTATCATGCCCTTGGTAGCTTGATTTTTATAATCCTTTTCTCAGCAGAGAATCAGAAGGTTTGGGGGAAAATTAAAAGGTTTTTTATTTGTTTGTATCAAGGATCTAGGTATTTTCCTTTTTCCTCAGCATCCAAGTTTTCATCCCTTTTGTGTATATATTATCACATATATTTTGCTTATTAACATTTATTTGTTTGCACAACCTTTCCAACAAGACATGTAAGTCTTCACCTAGCAGCGTTGACTAGTAGTTATGAGCATAGCTCGTAAGGTAGGTTGCTTAGTTCAAAAACAAACGCCTTCATTTATTATTCAACCTTGGGCAAGCTGCTTACATTCTTTAAGTCTTAGTATCTTCCTCTGTAAAAAAAAAAAAAAAAAAAAAAAGATACTGGTCTCAGTATCTCCCTCTGATGGTAGCTATCTATGGATTAAATGAGATAATGCAAAGACAGAAACTGGCACCCAGTAAGAACGTGAAAGCATTAGCTACTATTATTTGTATAAGCATTAGGCTTTAAATCAAGACTACACTAAGAAAACTAACTCTTGGATACCATTCTCTTCTTCCTCTGCAGTTAACTGGCAAGATAAGACCCTTAAATCCAGAGGCAGAACAAGGTCATCTCCCAGGATTAGGCCAAATAATGGAGTCCCAGTGAATTGGAAGCAGACAGATCTTCTCAGCCCTACTATTAGTTGTGTGACTTTGGGCAAGTCATATTTGGCCTTCACTTTCCCCTTGTCTCAGACATGGGGAAATCAATCTGCCCCCTGAAATTCCTACCAGTGTTATTCTTTGAAGTACCCATGCAATCATGAGTGAGTACTCACTTCCAAGAGCTTGTAATTTCCTACCTGAATACCACCATTTAGCCCAGGAAGCCAGGAGCCCAGGTCACTCCTGAACTTAGCACTTGGATGTTCAGAGCAGCTGCTAACACCCCCAGCCGAGCCCCACACCTCCTTAATCTGAAATCCTCATTAGCTCCAACTGCAGGCCATCTATTACCTCACGCCCATAATGGGAGTTAATTTCTGTTGGGATCAGATGGTCTTCCCCCTGGAAATTTTTATTCATATTTCTTTCCTGTTTTGTGATTCTCAATCGGAGTTTTCTAATAACAGATCATTTCTTTTTGTCTAACTTTAATCTGGTCCTGCTTGACAAGCCCCATCCTTTTCATTGAAGGGTAAGACCACTTAAAGGAAGGCCAATAAGCCCTTGCGCTGCTCGGCCGGCTGGGGTGATTTGTCACCCGGTGCAGTGGTGGTCACACCAATGGATTTATCTCAAGGTAAATGGAGATGCTGAGACCCGGGACCTGGAGCTTTGATTAAGGCGCCCTTTTTGTAGTGTTGATAGATGTTGCTTGTGTTTATCTATTTGAAATGCCACTAAATCTGTGAATACAATGGAAAAAGAGAGTACTTTGCTGCTGAAAACATATTAGTGATTTATGTTTCAGTAAGAAGCACAATAAAGAGACAGAGGCTATTAAGAGCAGCTATTTTCATGAGAAATAGTTCTGCTTTAAAACATTATTAACCCCACCTTGATAAAGACTTACATGCATGCATAATCATGTTTACTTACCCCTTTAGTTTGGTGCGATATGCATTTGAAGCACACATTCTCTAAATATTAAGAAGTTAGTCAGCAGAATATTTACAGCAAAAGACACCTCACCTATGACTGTTCTGCATGTAAATTTCCTTCTCTCAAGATAGGGACACATAATAAACTTATCCAGGAAGCTTTGGAGTTTATATGGACTTCATATTGTTCAAAGCACGCTCAAATCCTGCTCACCATCATTTTCTATGTCTACACACACACACACACACACACACACACACCACCCCCACCACCCTGCATTGCAGTAGATACAACCAGTACGGTGACACATAAAGATTATAATGCATGGATATAACTTATAACATGAATCAATGTCATCAAGACGCACCCATTTAAATGAATAGGGTCAGATGAGAGTGCTGTATCACCCTGACTTGTGTGACAGTTACAAATGCATCACCTCGTATGCATAATAGGAGTGTACAAACCAGAAGAGATTTGTAAACTTGGTTCATTTCAAGCAGAACTGACCCACAGGAACGGAAACAAGAGAAAAGGCAACTGGGTTGGAGCTGTCGGGAAATAAGTGATTCTGTGTTTTGCGGTTTCTTAAAACCCCAACGAGGATTTCGTGTCCTCCAGCTCCACCGGGGAACTGAGAGCATATCAGATCAGGCTCAGCACGCTGGCTATTTACCAGGTTCACTTTTAAAGGTCGCAGTGCTTCCACGGAGTAGAGGTGGGGATAACAAACAGGGATTGAGGGGTGGGGTACACAGGCATGGAGGGAAGAGTTTGAGGTGCGTGATTCTTACCAAGTCTGGGGTGGTGGTGCGGAGGGAGGGGGGACATAGGCCAGTTGGGCCTGGCAGAGTTAACAGTGTTCAGAGTGCAATTAAGTATTTGGAAGGATCTGTGCCGTGTGATCTGATTTACTGATATATTCTGGGGATTTCTCTGCAGCGGGGTGAGAGGTGCGGGGGGTGGGGGAGGGCCTGCGGCGGTGAGCGCCTGGGAGCCCGGCAGCAGGCAGGGGGGTCTGGGGCTTGGCACCACGGCGCGCCGGGTGTTGAGCGCAGCGCTTAGCGGTGGCCACACCTGCACCTCATTTGCTTCCGAGCAGCGCCATGACCCGCCTGCTGATGGGGCGCCTTCCCTTTCATCCTCCGGATTATGACAAGTTATTAATTGCCACCATTAGCCGCAGCAGTCTGCCTGAGATCTCTGCTGCTCTCTGGAGGTGAGAAACTGCGCGTCTGAATGCGGAGGGAAGAGGCACCGAGCTGCGCGGGGCAAACTGAGCAACAATCTGCCCAAAAGGGATTGTGAGATAGTGAATAATTTATTAGAAAACATTTTTCTTTGTCCTTCCCACAGACCCACAAATCCTCCCCAAGCGCTCTTTACCAGCCTTGCAGATAATGTACTTAACACATCTCAGAGCCTGCTAAATAGACTGAAGAGGCCATCGGGTTCACCCTCCACACTGCGGCTGCCAGGACCGCGCAGACCAATGCGCGGCCTCTGCCAAGGGCCCGCTGATGGAGGTGAGGTAATTAGATGCGTTTGCAGAGGCAGATACGAAAAGCCGATGGATGGCCGCCCCACCTCCTTCCGGCTCCCGCTTCCCAGATAGAACAGGTATACCCTCACACACATAAGCCCCAATTTCATTCCTTACTCCTGGTATTTACTGAGTTTCTGCTATAATAGGGAGTTGCTCTGTCTCTGGCACCTTCTGGAAAAAAGTAAGGCCACACCATCTTCACAGCCATGTATGTGCTCCTTTGACAGAACTGTGAGCCTACTCTACTGGAGATGTAAAGAGGAAGGACTCAGGCCCTGTGCTCAAAGAGCTGGAAGCCTGTGTTCACATCAGTGATGCTGCTGCAGGCTGAGTGAGATATTGTAGGCTCTCCATTCCCAGAGATCTTCATGAGGAGAAACAGTCATATCTCCTCAGAGTTTTTGGAATAACACAGTTTGAAATCAGGCCAAGCATATGTAACATGAGTATCTTCTAAGTCACAGCTTTTATGATACCTTGATCTTTTCCTCTTTAAAGGCATAGAATCTCTTTTTTAATTTAAATTCAATTAATTAACTAACATACAATGTATTATTGGTTTCAGAGGTACAGATCTGTGATTCATCAGTCTTATATAATATCCAGTGCATAATACCAGTACAACACATACCCTCCTCAATGTCCATCACCCAGTTACCCCATCCCTCACCCCCTCCCCTTCAGTAATCCTCAGTCTGTTTCCTAAGATTAAGAGTCTCTTATGGTTTTGTTTCCCTCTCTGGTTTCATCTTTTTTCATTTTTTCCTCTCTCTCCCTCTGATCCTCTGCCTTGTTTCTTAAATTCCACATATCAGTGAGATATGATAATTGTCTTTCTCTGACTTATTTTGCTTAGCATAATACCTTCTAGTTCCATCCATGTAAAGGCATAGAATCTCTTAAAATGATGCTCCAAGATCTATCTTTCTGGGGACTCAATGGATTAATTAAATCATTCAACAAACTTTAGGTAAGCGCTTACTACATGCCATGCCTTGTGCTGGGTTCTGGGGATACAGTGGTAAATAGGTGTGTTCCCTGACATCCTGGAGGACTGCTCAGATTCTGAAAAGACAGCATCAAGCCTGCAGGTGTCAGATTGGCATCTTAGCTGAAAATGAATCAAGCCAAATAAGATGTGACTAGCTGCCTCCATTGTGTGAGTTTGAATGTGCTTTAATGACAAGCATGACGAGTGTTCTGATCCTCTTAACAGTTACTCACAGCCCCAGTCTAATGGGTAAATTACATATCAAATATAGGAGTACATATACACAGTAGAAGACTAACATGTCAAAAAGGGATATAATCTGAAAGACCTATTAATCCATTTATTTATTTGACCAACACATTTTGAGTATCAACATGAGTCAGACACCACGGCTGGTGCCAGGCACCTCACATCTACCAGTCCCTGCTCTGTGCATCTTCTACAGACCAGTGTAGAAGATGGTCTCATGTGTAAAAAATTAAAATTCTGTGGAGAACACTAACTGAGAAGTGTGTCATGTGTTCCAGAAGAAGAGAAGAGGAAACAGCTGGTTCTTGCTTGGGAAGGTGCACAAGGGTGTGTAGATCAGAGAAGTTCCCTCAAGGCAGCAAATGTGCTATCTGGGTCTTGAAGAATGAGTGGGCCTCCCTGAAAGAATGCAAGAGAGAGGAAGATGGGGGGAAGAAAGATGAAAAAAAGTGGCACGGGCTCACGAAGCAAAGACTATTGGTTAATTAGAATCATTCATTCATCCATCCATTCATTCAAAAAACAGTAAAGCCTACCATGCTGTTATGGACTGAATGTTTGTGTCCTCCTAAAATTTGTATGCTGAAGCCTTAATCTCTGTGTGGCTGTATTTAGAGTAAGGAAGTAATTAAGGTTAAATGAGATCATAAGGGTGGGCCCCTGATCTGATAGGATTAGTATCCTTTTAAGAAGAGACACCAGAGTTCCCTCTCTCTCTCTCCATGCACAGGCATCAAGGAAAGGCCATGTGAGGAGACAACTGTCTGCAAACCAGGAAAAGAGGTCTCACCAGAAACTGACCATGTTAGCACCTTGATCTTGACCTTCTAGCTTCCAGAACCATGAGAAAATTAATTTCTGTCATTTAAGTTATCCAGTCTATGATATTTTGTTATTACAGCCCAAGTAAACTAATGTACATGCTCCTAGCACTGTACCAGGCACGAAGTAATCAAAGATAAATAAGATCACTCACTGCCCTCAAAAGCTTGGGGCTATGTAGGAGAGACTGACCAACAGACAAACAATGGCCAAAGTAAATATTCTAGTGGATTACATGATCACCTGCTTGAAATCATCATGATTTATTTTCTTAAGTGAACAATTTTATCTGCTCTTCAACACATTTGAGTATGATTGAAGGATTCGATGTTGGGGCCATTAATAGTATTTACCAAAATACTTCAATTTCTTCTCATTCTAGGCAAATGCCCCACTCACAAGAAGTTAACTGGGTCTACATGATTTGCTTTAAAAAATGAATTGTGATCAAAAGTGACAGGTACCACTTGCAGGCAGAAACCTTTAAGAGCAGTGAGTGATTGGCTGAGTTTCCTTCTCCTGCACAGAGAGCAACCATCAACATCCGGGTGTGGGAGGCTGAATCAGCCCACATCTCCATGTGAGACCAGCAGGGACAGAAGACCTAGAAGAACAGGCAGCGTGAGTAAGAAATAAAGTTTTATTGTTTTAAGCCACTGACATTTGAAGTTTATTGTTACTATACAATCTAGCGTCATATGACTAATATAAGAAAGAAGAGGTTACTCACATTCTGACCTTGGTAGACATTCTGGAATATTGGTTTTTCCACTTGCAGTCCTAAGAGTGCCATACTGTAAAGGGGTCAAGAGACTGGATTTCTGGTTTCTGCTTGGCCTAGGAGTCCCATCTATCCACCATCAGGTTATAAAATACATTAGTAGATTTCCTTAGAATTTTACTTGCTCATCTACACTTTCAGTGTTATATGCTTCATCTCCCATTTAAGATCTGTTAGCACAGAAGCCCATGTGTGAAGCTATGTACCTGAGAGACGCAAACTGCAAATAGATATGGCTTTCCAGTCTCAGAGGATTTTGCCCTTTCATGACTTGTTCATGGGCCCAAGAGCAGAGGGCTCTGAAATTGAGTGTCTGGTTTTAAATCCTGCTCTATCACTTACTAGCTATGCAGTCTTGCACATGTTACTCAATCTTTTTAAGCCTAGATTTCCTCACCTGTGAAATGTGAGTACTTCTCATGAGGGTGTTTTGTGCATTAAATGAGATAATGCACATAGAGCTCGAAAAATAATAATCATTATTAGTTTGGGTGTTATCATTACTTTTCACCATCGGGATAGTCCTAAAACCAAATGTAAATAGTCTTTATCACAAAGCTGTGACTATTCTTAAAGAGTTTATTTAAGGGTCAGCTGGGAGGCAAGGGTCTGGAATAAATGATCTTCCAGCACATGCCCAAGGTTTATGATCCTCCAGCAGCATAGAGTTTCTTAATGGAAATTAAAAGATCTCCTGAGACAGGTTCTACCCCAAAGGGAATCCTGCCAAGAGAGGACCCAAGTTAAAGCTAGCGTGGATGCTGCCATGCTGCTTTCATGAGTTCTGGAAACTACCTTTCTTGTAAGTCTTCTCTTTTGGATATTTAGCAACTCCCTTTGAAGAAAGATCATCTCCTTTTAGAAAGTAACCTGACCACCTGTCAAAACTGGACTTGTGTGAGGAATCGAGAGGCTAACTAACCCTTGGCAGTCTGGCCAGGCTCTCATTTCAGTAATTACACTGGCAGTGGCTGCTTTACTCAGCATGAACTTGGCTTCCAGTCCCAACCATCTTCTGAGTCTCTGATGATGTGATTGAAAGAGCATCTGGATCTGCCCCAGACTGCCAAAGAAATAGGAAGGGCAACTGACGTAGAAGTTCTATGATGACCACTTGTAATTATGGAAATGAGTTTCTATTTGAGGAAAAGTGGCAACCAAGAAAAGAAAAAAAATTAAAGAGTATGAAACACTCTGCTCTAATTTCCTTCTGTCACTAGTATGGAATATTCTTTAATCTTGGGCTTTTTTTCAAAAAATGTATTTGATAAACTTCTAAATGATGTTTACCAAGTGCTGGGCCAGATGCAGTGGACCCATGATACAAAGATTCTTAAGGCCTTGCCTTTCTCTACAAGGAGCTCTAGTCATCTAATCATCCAACAATCTGTTCTTTCCACACATTCACTGACATCCATTGTATGCCAGGCACTGCGTTGCACTGGGTATACAGTGGTGGACAAAATGGAAAGCTCCTGCTCTCATGGAGCTTAGACTTTAATGGCAAATTTTGAAAAGGTAAGCACAAAAAAGTAGACAATAATGAGCTGTTTTTATGTCAGCAAAGAAAGACAAAGGAGAGCACTCCCAAGGACATGTGGTGAGCATTAGGGAGCAACATATAAACAAATACTGACAATACACTAGGAAAGGTACACATACAAAGGGCTTTCAGAGCACAAATGTCAGTGTGCTTGTCCATTTTGACTGCAGGCCAGACTCTGCATGGGGAGCTGTGCATATAGGAACCCAGGTGCAGAGGAATAATAAAAACCAACACACATACATTTTGGAAGTATTTTCTCAGAATACAAACCATTAGGGATCTGAAAGCCTGACTTAGTGAAAATTTCATTTTACAGTGTTTCTGTAACTGTATAGATACACAAGAGTCATTTTACAGATCATTTATTCTACAAATACTAAACTATTTTACAGCATGATACTTATCATTGAACCAAGCAATTAACACATCTCGCCTCCTCCTGCAAGCTCTCTCTGACTGCTCCACACCACCCACCTACACACTCCTGTGAGTCTTCTGTGATTCTTTTCTAAATGCCATTACCCCCTCTGTATGTCTTTACAATAGCATTTTTCATGCTTTTATAATCACTGATTTGCTTTGTCTTTATTGTCTTTTAGACTATGAACATCTTGAAGGCAGAGACTGTCTTGATTTGTCTCTATATGCCCCAGGCCTAGCTGTATTAGTTTGGGTTTCCTCAGGAGCAGACTCTAAGACAAGCATTCAAGTGCAAGTAATTTATTTGGGAGATGGTCCCAGAGAACTTGGGAGGTGGTCCCAGAGAACACTAGGAGGGAACCGGGGAAGGGAAACAGCAGAGGGAGAGAAGCCAATAAGTGTGTTATCAAACAAGTTACCAGTCCTTCTGGAGAACTTGGGAGACACTGTAGAACATGTCCCAGTGTTGTCCCCCAAAAGGGTAGAAGAGCTGGGGCATTTATCCACCACCTCCCCATCTGTTGTTGGTCAAGCACTGCTCCCAGGGGCATGAGCTCCCCATCATTTCTGACTTGTTCTCTTCACAGGTCAAGTGTGCTCCTATAACCTGAAAAAGCCTTCAGGCAGAGTCACATGTGCTTGCTGTAAGCAACCTTCAGAACATGGAGATGAGTGCCAAGAGATATGGGTGGGAAACAACATCTGTTGGACTAGCTCAGAGCCTGGTACCCAGTGGCTGCTTGGTAGGCTTTGGTGACTCAATGTAACAAAACAGCCAAGCAGCACACATTGTAAAGGAACACAGTTTAGTATGAGCTCCATGGGAAAACCTCATGTTATTGACATGGCCGTCGAGCAAGCAGTGAAGTTATTAGGTCTGGAGGTAACTTGAGTACATTTGTGAGGGATGCTTGTTTCTGCAGCAGTCATGAACAGAATTGTTGGGAAGACTAATATTATTTTAATCCTTCCTTTTTCCTTTGCCTAGTTCACATGAAACCAAATCTCCTGTTAGTGGAGTGATTCCATCTGTGTTTTCTCACTTGCAGGTGTTGGGGGCTCAATTAACATCACTTGCTAATATGTTGTTATTTTCTGAAAGGATATGAATTATAGCAGATGCTATTTATGAATGACCTTTAGGAGCAACGCATCCAACTAGTTTGTTAGCCTACCCACAGTCAGATGAAGGATCTTGATTTGACCTTCCAGAGCAAGGACGACCAGTCTCCTTAAGCCTCCCTAATATTTGTGGGAGTCCCTCTAGCTGCCCTTCTTTTTTAAAAGTGACAGTGATGATACTAACCCATGATTTCACCTGAATTGGAGCTTCTTGTGGCACAGTTTACATGACCAACTCCACCCACAGCCTAAACCAATAAAAAAACTTCTCAATATATCCTAAACCTTCAAGAAATATGACTTCAGGAAAATAATACAGTAATTCCCACATGTGTATTCATTCTTGCTTATTCATTCATTCCTGAAGACTAACTTTGGGGCAGCAGAGTACAGTGGGTAAGAGGACAGTTTCTGGAACCAGACTGCCTAGGTTCTGTGCTTCCATTTCTTCATCTGTAAAATTGAGCTGATAACAGTTCCCATCTCATAGTGTCATAATGATGATAAAAGGAATTAATACATGTAAAGCTCATAAAAACAATTCCTAGCTTTTTGAAGAGTTCCCAGGACTATTCTAGACACTGCATAACCAAAGAAGGATTCATTCATTCATTCATTCATTCATTCATTCAACAAGTATTTATTGAGTACCAACTCTGTTCTAGTCACTGTGCCAGGTGTGGAATACCACAATAAACAAAATAAAGCTGATTCCAACCCCATACAGAGTTTACATCATATCTGGAAGCACAGATGGTGATAATGGAAAAAGACCCCAAGTGACAAGGTAAGGGTCAGGGGAGACTTCCTGGAAATGACTATACTAAGACCTGGGGTCTGGTAGCCAGGCAGAGTGCTCCAGGTGGGGATTGTGGGTGCCATGTTCTGGAAGTGAGAGATGGCATAACAGAGACAGAGTGACTCACTGTGGTTGTGATATGGAGGGAGGGATGGTGAGCGGGAGCCTAGAGAGGAAGGCAAGGAGGTAGGTTATGAAGGGCCCATTGGCATTGTTAAAGTGCTACTCTCTCTGCTTGGAATAAATGGGGGGGGGGAGTAAACACCATGTTTACTTGTTTACCACTCTTTTGACACCTCTGCTGGCCTTACATTATAATTTTTTACAACGTTAAGTGCATACATACTTTCACTCCATCACATTATGAATTCCTTGAGGGCAAGAACCATGGATCTTTTATTGCCTTGAATCCTCCCTAGATGTTGCCAATCTTCTTGGGAATTAGGCCTCCAACTAGCCATCTCTTAGCACATCTTACATAATTTCAGTTCCAGTGTTATTCCTTTGGTCTCCATCACCATGGAGAATCCCAATACCATGTCTTGCTCTTGTCAGACCTTCCTACAACCTGGGACTGAACTCTTCCCTTACCCTACTTCCCTGAGTTTTCAGTCAAAGCTTCCCAGTGCTCTTTATCTCTTTCCCTGGGACACCTAATCCTACTATCCTGTCATTCCCTGCAGTAATTTTGTTATCACTCACCAGACCCTCTCTCCCACTCTGAGGCAAACAGCTCATCTAGACCAACTGTTGTAATTTCACCCTCTAGATAGAGTGTAATGGAATAGCAATGTTTGTGGAGTCACACAGATCTGAGCCTGAATCCTACCTCCTACCTGTGAGGTCTTAAGTTACTTAATCTTTCTGGGCCTTATTTCTCTCATCTGTAAGATGGGCCTCATAATACCTACCTACAGGGTTGTTGTGAGGTTAAATAATGAATATATCATTGAGATGCTCATTAATGTTGTACCTGTGTCCCTGAAATGGACACAGCGTGTCTAGTTCACAAGTCATAAGCTCTCTATGTCTGTACTTTATTTTTGTGGTAACTGATTCAGTTCCCAGAAATCTTGTGAGATAGTCAATTAGGGTCAATGAAAGGTAATTTCTTGGCACAAAGAGCTCCCTTTTCAAGATCTATCCTACATGTAAGTCATTCTTATTCTAAGATGCTAAGACATTTTTCAAACTTACCTACAAATGGTAATAATTTTAGACATAAGAGACATATCAGCAGTGGTCACTAAAAGAGAGCAAGTGATTCTGAAGTTGTTTTTCTCTAGAGCAACATGTGCACAGCATCCAGAACAATTAGATCCTGATTGCCAGGCCAAATTTCCATCAAGACACTGATGAGTTATAAACCCCCAGAGCTTTGCTCAAGTCACTGATGGAAACAGCAGCAGCATCCAAGCCCTTTGATGGAATCACAGCCTTATAATTAGTATGAGTCCATTCATTATCATGGTCCTGGGTGTATGCATGTGAGAGAAAAAAGTGAGGGACAAGGAAACAAATTAAAACACGTAAACTGAGAAAGGAAGAGAGATTAAAACCACTTAAAACTCACGAATATAATTACAGGATGTTCTTATCTACTCAAGTTTGGGAAATGCAAACTGATTGTAGGGAGACTTAATGAATAGAGTGCTAACTGCAGGGCCAACTTAGAACTGTGAAATGCTTTGTGTCTGTCTTTCTGCCCCTTTTCCATCTGTCTCTCTCTCTCTTGTTTCTGTGTCCTCATGACCTAGACGCTTAAGAGTGAGGATGAGAGGGAGCACGAATGAAGGGAAGGAAAGAAGGGAGAAGGACAGGAAGAGAGGAGGACTGTCAACTCATGGAACATGTACTCCAATATGTGCCCAGTGCTCTGCCAGCTGCTTCCCACTCATTAGTACAGCGTCAGGAACACATGCATTGGCAGCAGGCAGCTTGCTTCAGAGTCCACCCTAGGCCAGCTTGAGCAGTGGCCTATTTCTTTATGTATAAAATAACATTGAGGTGATTGGGAGAATGAAACTAGATAAAATGTATGAAGACCTTAGCATACAAAGTGGGGCTCTTACTCCATTTTGTGGTTGAGAAACACTGGCAGTTGGGGACAGTAAGTAGACAGTGGGCTCCACCAAGTTAAGGGCCATGCTCATGTTGGTCACTGCTGCACCAAGCACAGACACAGGCCCATGTAAGTCTTCACCAAATATCCGTGGTTGAGGGGGAATTAAAATTCAGCCTGAACAACCCAAGGCCAGTGTCCTCGCCAGTGCCGTGTGCTCTCCCCACACAATCCTTGTCTTTGTGGGCAGACCTATAATAGTAGTTAAAAGCACAGGCTTGAGAGCCAAACAGCCAGGGTTCAAGTCCTTTGTGAACCAACTATTGATATATTTCTTGTATTCTTCATGTTCCCCGACCCCCCAGCCCCTTGATAGAGTCTCTTAGTCCTTCTTAATATTTCAGAACATTTTAAAGGGAACTAATCAAAAGGATCATTTGGGGGCCAGAGCCTTAAAGAAGAGTCCATCCCTGGAGACCAAAATACTGGCAACAGAAAAAGAAAAACCCCAGGAGGTGTGTTTGGGGTTTGTTTTATTAGATGGGAACAGAAATAACAAAAGAAAAAAGATTTGGGGATGGAGTAATAATTACTGAGCAGCTATTTTACACTCCCTGTGCTTTGTGTTTCTATCTGGTGTCTCATGTAATACTCATAAAAGTTCTGGTAGAAAGATTCCCATTTTACAGATAAGGAAACCGAGGGTCAGAAAAGTTAACCTGTCTTGCTAAATGGCAAAACAAGGCTCATTTCCAGGTTAGTTTGTCTCCTAAGCCCATGTTCTTTCCACAAGTACAGTCTGCCTCTCTTTAAGGTCAAAGAAAATAAATATAGATTTGTCGGGCTTCTAAGTTTACCAAAAAGTTTCATCTTCTACTGTGTGTCCACTGGAAAGCGATATCTCTGTTTAGAAAGAACATTGTGCTCACATCCTGCTCTCTTTTCACCTAACCTCTTTTCAACACTATACACCAGTCAACGCAGTCTGTGTGTCCCTGGGGTTTTAGTTTATGATCAGGCTACAAAAAATGATTTGTGCTCAACATGAGTTTTTGTAGCAGATAGATAAATAAGCATCTTTTTATATTTTAAAATATAATATTGATTCTGTTTCTTATAACACAAGAGAGAAGTAGGTAAGAAGTCAGAGTGCTGGCTTAAAGACTGAACCCTGTAAAGTTTACAAGCAATCTACGGTGAAGCTAAATCTAACAGCCATGAAACAAAAAATAGCACAATCACTTTATAGGGGTTTTCCAGGCAACTCCGGAATTCAAGTGCCCAAGTTCAGTCCATGTAATAAAAGACAGTTTATGATGGTTTTCCAATAGAGGGAGAAGATGGAGAAAAGAACACTTGTGTTATTGAACATCCTAAAACTCCAAGCCTCATGAGGAAAGTTTATTATGTGTGAAAAGTTTGCCTTAAAGAGAAAGCATACTAAACCATTAAAGGAACAAAATCCCTCATTAATCAGGCAGCCCTAGAAACATTATACATTGATTGATTGATTGATTGATTGATTCATTCGTTCATTTATTATTGCAACAAACCTTTATTGAGCACCTATTATAATGGCATACAAAGGCCCAGCACAGGGGAAGCAAAGCTAACTAAAGCATGCTTCCTGCCTTTAAGAAAATCTTGTCATCTGAAGGGTGAGACAAATATTTCAACAGTGATTATCCCACAAATGCTGTATTTGAGATTTTATAATAAAAGCAATAATAGCTAACGTTCATTGGGTGCTTACAAAATGCCATACTTGGTTTTAAGCACTTTCTGTGTTAACTCATTTACTGCTCACAACATCTATCCGCCACTTTACAGATGAAGGTAGACAAGGTAAGAGACTTGCTTAAGGTGAGACCTGTGTAAAAGGGCTATGAAAGCATATTGGAGGGATCTGTTTGAAAGTAGAGAAGATACATGTGACCTGGATCTTAAGGAAGATGGAGAAGTGGAAGAGTTTATTACAGGGGAGAAAATCTGAAGTAGGGTAATTAGTTAGGAGGCTAAACTAGTAATCCAGATGAGAGATGGTGACCTGAACTAAGCCAGTGATTGAAAGATGACAACCTGGGATTTGAAAGATTTGTGAATAATGCATTCAAACTTCTGCAATTATATTTCTGCTTATGGCACTAGGTAGGAATTATCAAGATACCAATCCTTGGATTGGTAGGCCCTAAAAAAAATTTGTGTAACAAGTTTTTTTGAATGAGTCTGCACTTATCCATTCATTTTTACCTAAGAAACACTAGTATATATTTTAAAAGGGCCTTGTATAATACATGGTACATAGTAGATGCTCAAAATTACACACACACACACACACACACACACACACACGGTATCAAAGTGGCCTAATAAAGTGGCGGCAACCTTGAACCTCAAAGCTAAAGGCCATTTATTTAACAGTTTTCACTAATCTGTAAGGTAACATCTTAAATTGCAGAGTAAGAATTAATTGTGTTTAGATTTAAGGAAAATTAGAGTCTTTCCTTGGCATAAAACATACCTCAGCCTCTCATCATGTTTAATAAATTACCTGTGCCATCCTTTTTTACTGAGAGGGAAATTGGGCAACAGAAAACCCAAGCTACGGGCCCAAAGCCACACAGTTAGATGATGTAGGAAAAGTAAAATATTTATATAGCCATCACGTGTTCCCTTCTAATGCTGCTTCTCCTTCCACTTTAAAAGTTAGAAAATTATGGAGAGAGAGAGAATTTCGCATAAAAGAAAACATTTAAAAAAATATATAAATGTGGCCTAATTTAATTTCCAATACATGTCTCCACCTTCAGCTTTGAAAAAAAGGTTAAAATGCAATCCTCCAAAACGAAGTTATTCGATAGAGGAATATTAACCTCTTCGCCCCTTGTACTTTGACTCGTTTTATCTCCTTTTCATTTTTGTTTGTGGGTCTATTCATTTTGGTGAGGCCAGGCACGTTGCTAGGTAACGGGCCCATCGTGGGCCAGCATGTTAGTTTGTCTGCCTGGCCCGGGTGGCAGACTTCCCTAGCGCTAGCTGCCGGCAATGCAGTCTCTTACAAAAAGCATTTATCATGGAGCAGGCACCGTAATGGCCACTCAGTGGAGGGGAAATTGAGCTGACCCGAAGGCCAAAGCTGTTAGGGAGACTGGTGGGAAGGGTAAGAGGGTCACAACACCCTTTTCCCACCCACTTAGTGGCCAGTAAGCGCTAGCACAGCCCAGCCACTGTTTTCACTAACATATCCTGAGGCTTTGCACCTGAAATAAATGTTTGCTTGACATTAACGATAAAAAAAAAAGAGGCAAAAAAATAAAATCGGTTTGCTCCAAGAACAATGAGCTCTGTGATTTAAAGTTAGCCAAAGTTCCCTCAAGATTTGACTTTTGGAAGTTATGCTAGAGGGGAGATTTGAAGAGGAAATTGGGTGGTTCTAAATAATTAGTATATTCTGATAGTGGTCATACAAACACTTATTTACCTTGCTCCTTGAACTTGAAAGTAGAGAAATCTAAATGTCTCTGCTTTCTAGTCCCCTACTCCTATAAATGGCACCAGTTTTGCAATATCAAATGCTGGTCATCACCAAATTGATATGATTTTCAAATTTCTATTTCCTTCACTATTTATTTATGCTTAGCATGAGATAAAGTTTAAATTGCAAACCAGGAATTTTTAAAAGTGTACTTAAGTGCACTTTGGCAATGTTAAGTAACAATGCATATTTGGATGTGATTGTTTCCTATACAATGTTATAGATTCTTCTGGAAACATTTAGATTTCTTTGACTTTTTTTCAAAATTATTTTATGTGTATAGATGCAGAACAAAGAAAAATGGCATTACAAAAATAAATGCATGAATAATGCATACAAGGATGAAGATCATTATAAACAGTATAAATGTTATACATAAACCTTTGTAGAAATCTTGGTTCCATTGTGGAAGAAGACAGAAAACAGAAATTCCTTACCTAGACCATTTGTTTCTCTCAATCAACCACAGGCCATGTCATTTGTGTTAGAACTTGAAAATTATACGTAAAATTATATAAGGGGTTTTCAAGGTCCTTGCATGAAAAACTATTGCCCAGAATTTCATTTTTAATTATCTTTGTTATTAAATAATGTGTTTTCTCAATATTCTTCTTTACTTGGATGCAAACTCTTATTTTTCAAATAGGAACATGTAACCACTTATCAGAAATACTCACTCTAAATAGATTAGCTGTGTGATTTTAGCCAAATTACTTCCTTTCTCTGAGTCCTAGTTTCCCAACCAAAGAAGAGAAGATAATATCTGCCCCAATTACCTTCCTGAGTAATCTGGAGAATCAGATGAGATGTTAGCTATAAAGCACCGTACAAATGTGAGACACCAATTTTATGATTGAAAAAATAAAACTGGAGAAACAGAAAGGATGAGAGGTAAGTTTTCAATAGCACTCAGTATTCTCTCACTGTGGATAGAATTGGGCTTTTTGCCTTGGTGAGATGCCAAAGTTACAAGCCCATTAGAGCCACTGTGTTCTTTTTGACCAATTAGTCTCATTTTATACATAGACATGAGGAATTGCTGCAGCTTTTCTTCAGAAATGGAACAGACTTAAGAGCACAAGAAGAGCCCTGTTCTTCACTCCAGCTCTACTGCTTTCAAACAACAATATTTAACCAACAAAAGAAGAGACCAAGTCAATCTCAGTTTTAGTGATTCCCTTGAAAGTCATCAAATAAAAATGTGAACTTTAAAATTGATCAGGATTAATTTCACTGACACTGTATCATAACATATATCTCTTCAGAGACTCATTTGTTGGGCTGCAGATGCAAAGAAAGTAGGGAAAGAAATAAATCAGAATACAATAAGGCAATTAGACTTTTGCCATTGATAGAATACTAAAAATGTCTGATTTATCAAAGCATTAACAAACAGAAGTAAACACAAGACTTATATTTTCTTACAAAATACCTAGAGAGAAAGATTAAAATAATAACAAAGACCACGTGTATCAATAAATTTAATTTATAAATACTGCTCCATTACCAAAAGATGCTCTTTCATTTGCTAATTTAAAGAGTGCAATAGCAAGGGATGATTTATCAATACAAGTGCCACTCTGATGTGTAACTGCTGTTCTCATCTCTGTAGACATTTTCCTACCCAGATGAGAGAGTTCTAGTGAATCTGAAGCACAGCTTAATAAGCGAAGTTATTTCATCTTTACATGCAGTCATTATCTTCACTCTGAAATTAAATATATTTCTAGTGTTTTTCTTCATTGTGATTTCAATCCCAGGCTAGATACAGTAAGAAAAATAATTATCTGTGCCAGGCATCGTCCTGAGTGCTTACATACATTATCTCACTTAATCCTGACAACAGCCCTATAAAGTATTATTATTATTTATCCATCCCCATTTACAGTTGAGAAAAGTGAGTCTGACAGAGGTATGGTATCTTGCTGTTCATAAATGTCAGAGGCAGGATTTGAACTCAGGACTGTCTAACTCCAAAATATGTGCTCATAACCACCACAATGTAATTACTTCAAAATGTACACTTGAATGTCTTGGGGATCAAATTTCTTTCAAGACAAAAATGCAATGCTAATTACAGAAACTGTATAATGTAAAACAGGCTAATACATGAAAAGTTAAATTTTGATCAAGGAATTTTAGTGGTGAAAGAACCTCAGGAGCCATCAAAATTAAACCTGTATTTCTCAAATGAAGAAGCTGAGGTGAGACATTACATGGTTTACCTAGGACATCTAAGGTTATTTTTTTTTAAGATTTTATTTATTTATTTGACAGAGAGAGACAGCCAGTGAGAGAGGGAACACAAGCTGGGGAGTGGGAGAGGAAGAAGCAGGCTTCTAGCAGAGGAGCCTGATGTGGGACTCGATCCCAGAACGCCGGGATCACGCCCTGAGCAGAAGGCAGACGCTTAACGACTGCGCCACCCAGGCGCCCCCCGACATCTAAGGTTATTAAATGGACATAGGACTGGGTGATTGTTCCACCAAGTAAGTAGCCGTATAGTTGACTCAAATAGTATGTTTACAATCTTGCCTAACACACAGCATTTCTTACACAAAAATGTCAGGGAAAAACAGCTGTTGCAAAGTGAGGTAGCACCACATTAAGAAGCAGAGGGAAGCCCCCTATTTCATTCCATGCTGGCCTCTCACGTGCCAGCCCTATGCCAGGCACCAGGTCACAGAGATAAAAGCGCTCAGTCTAGGCTTTGCACGATAATAAAAATCAAATGAATGCTTATGAATTTTAAGAAGTTTACTCAAAGTTTAATTTTGAAGACCTAGAGAAAGCCTGAGGTTAATCTAAATAATTGATATGAACACTGGAGCAGATGTTAATCCCTGAGTATGGCAAAGCTCAGCCTCATTGGTAAAAGGCGACTATCTGAAGCCATTTTCCTCTTGGAGGTGGGGATGGAAGCAAAAATATTTAGAACAAAATGCCACTTCCAAAAAAGAGTCTACTCAAGGAGATGCTGAACCCCCTTGTGATTCTGTCCCCAAATGGTCATTTAAACAGGATCACCTATAGGCCTTTCCTAATCAGACCAGGTGGACCTCAGAAAATGATGAAACCAATCATACTATTGTATAAAAAGAGATTCAAAGACTAGAAAATAAAATAATTCAACAAATCTAGAAGAGATGAAAAGAGGACTTCTTATTCTATAAATAGCAATATGCATAAGCTCAACCAGTTTAGTCTCCTGGTGAGCAAATCTAGAGAGTTTCAGTGATTTGCCCAAGGTCACACAGCTTGATAAGGGCAGAGCCAGGGTTAGAACCAAATCTCTTGACCTCAGTTCTGCGCTTTCTCCACAGCCTCAGATTGCTTGGACAGATATCATTCCACAGTTACACATAAGAAAGATAAAAAAGGAGTAGAAAATTGGTGTATTCATTTGATTATATATATACCAAGATGGAATAGAATCAATAGTACAACTTCAAGCTGATTTTGGTAACAAAGCTACAAATTTCTAATTTCAAAGTTACTCTGAACATGTCAAAAAAATTTTTTTATAGTATCCACATGAGACATGTGATAACAGCCATTTACTTGAAACTATCAGCATTAATTAAAGTTTAAGACATAAACTGTTCATTGCACTATCTCTAGTATCTAACATTTTTCTCCACACAATAGAATGCCCCCAAATTGTCATTAGCATGATAGGCTGTGCATTACAAATGCCCTCAAACTTCCAAATCACTCTAACATATCTGACCTGTCATGGAAAGTCAAAAGAAGAAAAAACAAGGATTGAAAAAACTACGATATTTTGAAAGTGACAGTTCCTTTGGGGTTTGACTTTCTGTATTACGAATTCCTCAAGACAGGGATTTTCTTCTTCATTTGGCACATTTATCAGCTGCAAACTATTACATGACTATGTATAAATTAGCAATAAAGAAATCCCAAGCATGTGGGATAGAAACTGAAGAAATTCAATAAAATATCTGTTAAATGAATGAATAATTCTTAATTTTTTCAGTCACCTTCCAAATGATATCAGGCAAACTGTATTTACAAAAAGTTACAGCATCATTTTAAATAGGTAAACTTTGAGCTTTCCTGAGGAGAGTAAGCTCTTCCTCTCTAATTTGTGCTTAATCACGCCTACTTCAAAAGATGATAACCCTATGTTACAATAAAATAAACCTGTTGTGTCACACCTTTTTCTTACAGTAGGACACCATTTTCTTTACACTACTTGACTGAGCAAATACCTTCTTTAATGGAGCACAAACTAGAACTTAAAACAGTGTTAGAAATAGCTCTACCCTTTTCTTCTCTTTTAGAAGAGCCTAATCTTCTCATAGGGTGAAATAGTATTATTCTGTGTCTTAAAACATCAAGTGTAGGACTCCAATTAGCTTTACTCTGTTTTACTATCGATGTGAAATAGAGATTTAAGGAATTAATTCTCATAATTCAAGCAGGGAAATAGTGATCAAACCTCCAGGTCAACAGTTTAGTTCAACAAACATTTCTTGAGTAACTACTATGTGCCATGGTAAATTTAAAATGAATAAACAGAATATCTGCCTTCAAAAACAAAGTCTGTACTGTTTCAGTGAAAATAAAATGGATATGACAGCATATTTTATTAGAAGAGGTAGGACATATTAATGGTATACTGAGGAACAGGGATGGACAGTGGGAATAGTCTACACCAGGTACAAGCATTATCTCTAGGAAATTTAAAAAGTTGGACACAACGTAGTCTATTTCTTATTATCACCATGTACCAGCAATTCAATAGGGATTGAATAGTGCCCCCCACCCAATTCGTGTCTTTTGCAGAACCTCAGAATGTGACCCTATTTGGAAAGAGGGTTGTTGCAGATGTAATTACTTAAGATGAGGTTATACTGGAGTGAGGTGGGGCCCTAATCCAATAACTAGGGCCCACATTTTCTTAATGGTGTCTTATTTTTCAAATTCAGAAGAGGAAAAGAGACACAAAAATATATACAGACAAGGAGAGAACACCATGGGAAGACGGGCAGAGATTGGAGTGATGTAACTATAAGCCAAAGAATGTCTAGGATTGCCAGCATCTGCCTGAAGCTAAAGCAGGCATGGAACAGATTTTCTCTCCATGCCTTCAGAAGGAATCAACCCTACCAACACCTTGATTTCAGACTTCTAGCCTCCAGGACTGTGAGACAATAAGTTTCTCTTGTTTTAAGCAACCCAGTTTGTTGTACTTTGCTATGACAGAGCTAGGAAACAAATACAACAGCCACTCCCAAAAGCTGCCTTCTTGGTATACCATTTAGTATTAATAAAATAACGTGGTAATTACTAAAGTATATATTGTAGCTTATAATTTGTAGAATAATAGTCTAGAAGTAAAGAGAGACATATAAATACATATTTCAATGCAGTCAGGTAAAAGCTGTATCTATGGATCAAAAAGAAGGTGGGATTCAAAGCTTTTTTGAATGTACAGGACATGTTCAGGAAAGAGCAGATGAATCTAATTTGACTGGAACAGATCACTGTGTGAAGGAGAAGAAAAGGATGGGGAAAAAAGGTGAGGCTCTAATCACAGAACACTTAAAAAACGAAGATTTATATGGTGTTCTGAACCCTCACTAGTCAAAGTATGTTTTGTGAACCAGTAGAATTGGCATTACTGGAAGCTTTTAGACATGCAGAAACTATTCTGGGAAACACTGCTATAGTCCCTTACTACTTGAAGTGCAGTCTTTTGGACTAGCAGTGTCAGCACCACCTGGGGACTAATTAGAAACATGGACTGTCTGGCCCCACCCTGACTGACTGAATAAAAATCTACATTCTCACAAGATGCCCAGCTGATTAATTTGTACACTGGTGTTGAGAAGCACCATTCTAGGGGAGATTACGCCTCCACTGAAAGGGAGTAAATGGGTAAGAAGCTGGCTGAGTGGGAGGTTGGGGAAGGGGGTGATACACCAGGGGATTCTGATGGAACCATATGAGCAAAGACACTGAGGAATAACAGCAACAAAACAGCAACTGACACTTACAGAGCCAGGTATTGTGCTACGCACTTTATATGCACTTATCTTTTGATCTCCACAGCCACTCTGTGTTTTTATCACACCTATATTTCAGTGACAGACAGAAGGGGTAAACAGGGGAATAACTAGCCCAATGTCACCCAGCTAGTAAATGCCAGAGGGTGGATTTGACCCTAACATTTCTCACGCATCTGACAAATATCCTAAGGCTTTGTGCATTTGCAGAGCAAATTCCCTCTACCCGGAATACTCTTCTTAATCTGTTAAAAATCTCATTCATTCTTAGGGCCCCTGGGTGGCTCAGCTGGTTGAGCACCTGACTCTTGATTTCAGCTCAGGTCGTGATCTCAGGTCCTGATCTTAGATTGGGATCTCAGGGTTGTGGGATCGAGCTCTACTTCCAGCTTTGCACTCAGTGGGAAGTCTGCTTGGGACTCTCTTTCTCCCTGTGCCCCTCACCTCTGCTATCTCTCTCAAATAAATAATAAATATTTAAAAAACAAAACAAAATTCATTCATTCTTCCAGACCCAGCTCAAAGTCACCTCTTCTGTGATCTTCTTGCCAGTTTCCTTAGTCACATTAATTTCACACTCCTTGGGTATCTCTAACATCTCTTCTATACCACATGGCAGAACTTGTCATGGTCTGGCTTAGTTGGTGCTTATCTCTCCCCTCCTCATCCCCAAACTGAATGTGATCTTTTGGAGAGTGGAAGCATGTCTCAGTAATTTCAGTTTTCCCAGTGCCTAGTTGGGTGCTTAATACCTACTAGTCATGAATACTTATTTATTAAAGATGGACCTCGATGTCAAGTCTGGCTGCATCCTTGACTAGTTATGTGAACTTGACAAAATCCCCAAACCCCTCTATCTACAGTGTTCTTACCTATAAAATGGTGATGATGAAACTTACTCATAAGATGAAAAGAGATGAGATATGTGAAAATGCCCAGCACAGTGCAGGGCACAAAATAAGTGCATCATAAATACCTTTTAAAGGAATAAAATACATGAATATAGTGCCCTAGTGTAAAAGCAAACAGTAATAGTAAACAGTACCCCTTATTAAGTAAGTGCCAGAACATACATATTAGCTCATCGTTCTTCAAAAACCAGCTGTTATTATCATTATCATCACTTTCCTCCAATAAGTAGTTAAACCAAGGCCTATACAGGTTAAGAAATTTGCCTAAAGTCTAGGGGAAAGCCAGATGGGGAATGTGATCCAAATTAATCCAAAACCTTAGCTTCCAGATTAAAAAAAGAAAATCATGACATTAAGTACTCCCACTGGTGTACCAGCCCATCCATATATCACACCACTATACTTTAACCTCTAGAGATAGCTATTTTATCAAATTTGCACCAAATCCTAAAAAAAAAAAAAATCTGAGCACTTTTTAAATTATACTCCTTAATCCTCAGAAAATACAGCTGTCAGTGGTCACATGCGATTTGGCTGTTCTTCATGAAATACAAGCTGTGTTACCGGGAGGTATGTTGAAACTGTTTGTCGCTGTACAGCGCTGTGTGTATAACTAAAACAGTCAGGAAGAGGCTTCCCACGTTCAATGAGATGTTTACAGACTGGCAAGTTAATAGGAATAAAAGCTGTAACCAAAGTATGAGTGATATTCTTTTGATGTCAGCTACATGGAGTCCTTCCTGCTACAGTAGCTGGATTTTTTTTTTTTTGAAGGAAATTGGATTATAACATTGGAAAGTGCTTCTCTTTACTGTATGCTGTTTCCAATTCTCAGTTATAAGGGAAATGAATTTAAATGTTTAAAAAATCAAATTATTTATCTTAGTGTTCCCTGAAGTTTGCAAACTGCTGAGCAATGTGATGCTTTGCCCTGAATTCTCCTCATTGAGTCTATCTGGGTAAATTAATTACAAGACAATCCTTAGGAATTAAGTGTATTTTAAGTTCAGAGGCATCTGCTTAGAGACTTCTAATACCGCTAAATAGTCCCTTTGGAAATGCACTCGTTAGTATGAGTGGTATAATTTTCATTTCCGCCGGCCCCATGGCATATGACTTCTTCAGTTTCAGCTACCCTCTGATTGACCTGTCAAGGGCATAAACCACTCTGAAGATCTTCCAGTACCATTTGTGCTTCTCCAGTAGGTATAAGAGACCATATTGATTTGTTTCATGTAAAGGAATAATTTAGAAGATTATTTTCTCTAGTTTTAACATGATACATTGTCTGTATAAACACACACACATACACAGAATCTGAACTTATAATAAGCTTACTAGGCAATAGAACAAAACAAATAAACATTTTCTTAAATAACAGATACTCCATATGTCCCCAGAACATGAATTAGAAAAAAATCTATGGTATGATTAATCCATTATGTAAAATGGAAATGCATTTTTAAGTTGAATGCCAATAAGATGTTGGCGGGGGACTGGCGGGAGAGGGTTCTTAGAACACAGAGAACTGAAAATTACATTTTGGATTTTTTTTTCCTCTCTTCTAAAATGAAATGTGGTGAGTTTTTTATATCACCTGATTTTTATGAAGCTACTGTGTTCCAGTTTGGAAGAATTTTGAATCAGGGTGATTTTAAGAGATCTTCTTTTTCCCAGGCTCGAAACAAAAAGCAAAGCATGGCTAGCCAGCTATTATTCCATCATTTATAAACAACATGGCACTGAGTGGGGATCCTCCAGAAAGATGGGCCTCCTTCATTCATCATTCATCCATCCCATCAACAAATCTAATTTGGATAGGTCAGGTATAGAGAAAATAAGATAGCAGTCCTTTGAACAAAACAGAGGCAAAATTTTGCTGTAAATAATAAAATTTTCAAATGCACATAGAGGTTACATTCAGCTATCCCCAGAAGCATAGTTGACCCTGGGTAATACCATCAAATCAATCACTTCTGATGGTGAAAATGATAATAAAGGGACACTCATATACTACCTTATTAGTGTTATAAGGCATGTTCATATGTTATATCATTTGTTCCTTGCAACAATCCTATGAAGTCTACATATGATTTATTTTTTAATTTTTAAAAAATTTTTATTATTTATTTATTTGCTAGAGAGAGAGAGAGAGAGAGCACACAAGCAGAGGGCGAAGCAGGCTCCCCCCTGAGAAAGGAGCCAATGTGGGACTTGATCCCAGGACCCTAGGATCATAACCTGAGCCGAAGGCAGATGCTTAACAACTGAGCCACCCAGGCATCCCAGAAGTCTACAGATGATTTCTATTAAGAATACAGGCTTTGGGGGCGCCTGGGTGGCGCAGTCGTTAAGCGTCTGCCTTCGGCTCAGGGCGTGATCCCAGCGTTCTGGGATCGAGCCCAACGTCAGGCTCCTCCACTAGGAGCCTGCTTCTTCCTTTCCCACTCTCCTGCTTGTGTTCCCTCTCTCGCTGGCTGTCTCTGTCAAATAAATAAATAAATAATCTTTAAAAAAAAAAAAAAAGAATACAGGCTTTGGAATCCAGACAATTAGATTAAAATCTTGGCCCCTCAACATACCAGCTGGATCACCTTGGAAACTTAGTTATCCTCCCTGAAACTGTAGTAGGAGTAAATGAGATCATATAGGAAAAGCATTTTCCCAGTTCCTGCCTCATGGTATGCTCATGATAACTGGTAGTTGCTATGATTATTCCTGATTTCAATAACTTACTGTTTCCCAACCCAGAAATATATTTTCCAAAATGTATCTTAAAAACCAGTTTTGAACCTTTTTAAACAAACGTAAGTATTTATTGAATGAATGAATGAATGAATGAATGGAAAGAACGCTAGTTCAGGAGCAATCAGGAAAAGGATGTACTAGAAGGATGATATTCATTCAGCTAATATTTATGTCTGAACTCTTACTGGGGACCAGAAGCTATTATAGGACACCTCATTTAATCCTCATAGCAATCCGGTGAGGTAAGTATTATCCTTTTACGGGTTACAAAACTAATGGTCCAACTTGCATACAGACACACAGCTACTAATGGACAAAGCCTGGAGTTAAAAACCAGTTTTTGATTCTAGGTCAAATGTTCATTTTTGGCACGTTTGCCTCTTGATCCATTATGGGACAATCTAAGACAAACTACAGTACTGTTAGCAAATCCTGTCTATTTCTCATGAGCAAGCCCCACAGGATGAAACAATTTCTTTCTAAATCTAAATCACTTGGCTATTCAGCATGACTCTTAGATGTATAGAGTGGTGTCATATCTGATACCGTAACGTTAATGTTAAAGCAATTAATAGGCTTTCATCTGTAATATGGGCCAAATCATGCCTTTTGGGGAAAAAAAATGAAGACCTGAAGTGAACCTTCTCCATTATCCCCACCTCTCACATTCTCATTCTCTGATAATAATCAGTCCCCACACACTGCTTGCTGATTTAGGGGAATATAGGAAAGGGGACTTGAAAAGGAAAAAGGTTAGAAAAGGAAATACCTCGCACCCACTCAGAATTGAGTACATGTAATTAAAGCCTTCAAGAAAAGGATGGAACCATTGTGCACCGACTCCAGCTCTGACTCAAACCTCTGGGTAGGACACACTCCCCTATTACCCATCTTATGGAACCTTCCACATCCTCATGAACAAGTGGGCTTTGCATATCTGGCTAGAGCAAGTAACTATGAAGCAATGGATTAAAAAAAAAACTACACTAATTCATTCTTTCATTCTATCAATATATACTTGTAGAACACCTTCTACATGTCTGGCATACAGCAAATACAAAAACATAAGTGTTTGCCAAATGAATTTAATTTTCCCATTGCAGTGAACTAGATAAACCAATCTCTACCCTCAAGGAATGTACAGTCTAGTCTGGAGAACAGATAATAAACAAATAATTACACTAATGACTGTTTACTTTCAATTATAATAGGTACAAGAAAACAGCAATATAGTGTGTTATGAGAGTGAATAATAGAGGATGGCATCCTAGACTAGGGCATAAGGGAAAAATTCCATGAGCAGGTGACATTTAAGCTAAGAAGGGGGAACCTGATTTAAGCAGAGAGTAAAGGACAGGTCATTCTAGGCAGAAGTGCAACAAAGTCTTTATCATGGCCTGTGAGGTCCTATAATCTGTCCCTGCCTCCCTCATGACCTCATTTCTTACCTGTTCCCTTCAGTCACTCTTCTCCAGACCCCTGGTCTTCTCTCTCCTTTTGAACATGTCAAATTTGTTTCTGTTTCATGAAGCTTTTGCATTTGCTGTTCCCTTTGTCTAGAATGCTCTTTTATCCCAGCTCTTCATGTAACTGGCTCTAGCATCTGGATCCCAGTTCAAAATTGTTTGTTGCAAGAAGCCTACCCATCCACCATATGGGATGACGTCTACCACTCCACCAGTCACCATCAACCCTTCACAATCTACCAAATCCTTCAGAGCAATTTTTTTTTAAAGATTTTATTTATTTATTCGACAGAGATAGAGACAGCTAGCGAGAGAGGGAACACAAGCAGGGGGAGTGGGAGAGGAAGAAGCAGGCTCATAGCGGAAGAGCCTGATGTGGGACTCGATTCCGGAACGCCGGGATCACGCCCTGAGCCGAAGGCAGACGCTTAACCGCTGTGCCACCCAGGCGCCCCCCTTCAGAGCAATTATTAACGCTTGATGATTTGTTTACTTGTTTGTGTCTATCTCCCCCAACGAAAGTAAGTTCCATGACAACCAGAATCTTGTGTGCCTGGCACAAAGTAATCACCCACTAAAAACTGAATAAATGAATAAGAATTAGCATTTATGAAGGCTCCCTGGTTGAAAGAGATGTGGCATCTTCCAAAAACAGAAAAGCCAGTATAGTTAGAACATAGTTTAATGGTTTATTAAATGTTAGTTATTTTTCGAATTAATATGTCTATATGTATAATACAGAGATAATGGCTCCTCAACCATATTTTAACCAGCTTGACAGTAAACACAAGTGTCTTCTTAAACATAGTACACATGCTGTTCAAACTTCTGACTGATAAAAAATTATTCTAGCCTATTAAGGCCCTTCTATCTCATCTTTGCATATCAAATTTCAGCTTCAAAAGTAGCTTCCCATCATTATCTCAATGGATCACTCATTAATTTAGCTCTGCCAATGAACAGATATTTGATTGTACCAGCCCTAAAGGAATGTACTTACTCCCTTCCAGTTTGGGTTGGGGATTTGGACAAGAGGGGAGGGAATACTCCTTGATAAGTCTAGTTTTATACAGTATGCACTAAAGACTCATCATATTACCAAATAGCAATATTTGTTTTGTTTGTGCTCTATATTCTTGGGCAAGAAGGTATTATTTCCCAGCATGCATAGATAATCTTTTCCAACCTTCCTGCTCCAACCATGAACCCCAGACAGTGAGTGCTAATAAGAAGAGACTGACAGTTTAATAATTAGGAGTAGCGATTGGGGTAGGCCGGTAATGGGTATTAAGGAGGGCACGTATTGCATGGTGCACTGGGTGTTATACGCAAGTAATGAATCATGGAACTTTACATCAAAAACTAGGGATGTACTGTATGGTGACTAACATAACATAATAAAAAATTATTATAAAAAAAATAATTAGGAGTAGCAAAGTGTGGAAGAGGCATTTCATCTGCTTGAAACCTTTCCCACAGAGCAATTCCAGAGCTCCCAAACACACTGGCTTTAAAGTCTGTGAGGTTGGGGCGCCTGGGTGGCACAGCGGTTAATCGTCTGCCTTCGGCTCAGGGCGTGATCCTGGCGTTCCGGGATCGAGTCCCACATCAGGCTCTTCCGCTATGAGCCTGTTTCTTCCTCTCCCACTCCCCCTGCTTGTGTTCCCTCTCTCGCTGGCTGTCTCTCTCTGTCGAATAAATAAATAAAATCTTAAAAAAAAAAAAAAAAAGAAACTTTTAATAAAAAAAAAAAAAATAAAAAATAAAGTCTGTGAGGTTTGAAAACAGAGCCTCCGAGGGGAGTTTTACTGTAAAATACCTCCCTGAGTCCCATCAATTCTTTCCTACTAGGCCCTCCAAAGCATTGGCTTGCTTGACAATTAAGGAAGCATTGTTAGGTGACTCTTAGACTTGAAAATTCTATGCAGGCAAAAACACTTCATATCTCCAAGATGGTTGCCCAGGATCAATTTTTGGATTAATTTTGGGGGGAAAGATTGACAAACCATATAATTTCAGGACCAACAAATTTAGGTCCAATAAAACAGGTGAGGTTTATCTGCCTTAATTCTGGAGAAAACTGCATCTGGTAGAGCCTGACTACTACAACTAGAAATTCCTTAAGGTCAGGGAACGAGTCTGTTTTCTTTGCATTAATCAATTAGCACAGGTCCTGGAAAGTCATACTTGGATAAATATTAATGAATGATCATCAAAAATCTATCTATCAATTTCTGCAAGATTATGGTTTAAAAACAATTCAATTGCACTAATTTAATGTCCTCCTAAACAGGTCCATTATACTGCGGAAAAAATTACAGCTGTAATAGATCTTGTCTTTATCAGGCTTTTGCAATTAGTGCCTTTTGACATTGTTGTCACAAATTTAAAAAATTTAATCACTGTACAAATGGGTAAGTTGGGTTCCTTGGTTGCAAGCAAAAGAAATTCATTTTGATTAACTAAAGCGGAAAGAGAATACATTGGAAATATATGGCAGCTTAGAGATCTACTGGGTGATTGAAGAAAAGGACAGGCAGCTTCAAGAGTCTCTGTAATAACCTACCTCTCAAATGAGGGCACATTTTTTTTTCAGATTTTATTTATTTATTTAACAGAGAGAGGGACAGCCAGCGAGAGAGGGAACACAAGCAGGGGGAGTAGGAGAGGAAGAAGCAGGCTCCCAGTGGAAGAGCCTGACGTGGGGCTCGATCCCAGAACTCTGGGATCACGCCCTGAGCCGAAGGCAGACGCCCAATGACTGAGCCACTCAGGCGCCCCTCAAATGAGTGCACATTAACCATTTTTTCCCATCCTTGTATCACTCTGCTTAAGATTCAGAGTCCTAGAAGAAAGAGCTCATGGGCACACGCCTTGGCTAAAAGAGAAAAGGGAACTTTGATTTTCATCCTCATCAACACTATATACAATGGGGAAGATGTAATGTCCTTATCGAAAAAAGGAATGATGTGGGGTGCCTGGGTGGCTCAGTCGGTTGGGTGTCTGTCTTTGGCTCAAGTTGTGATCCCAGGGTCCTGGGATCCAGCCCTGCATCAGGCTTGCTGCTCAGCAAGGAGTCTGCTTCTGCTTCTCCCTCTGCCCCTCCCCCTGCTCATGTGCGCTCTCTCATATAAATAAATAAAATCTTTAAAAAACAAAAAAAGGAATGGTGTGAGACTAGAAACTCACAAATGTCCACTACAGTGGGTGAAGAAGGGGAGAAAGGAGTTAACATTCTTGAGCACTTGTACATATCAAGCAGATACTGTGTGGATTACGTTATACATATGTCTCATTTCATCCTCAGTCATTCTGAGAGATGGGCATTTATCTCCATCTTGCAGATAAGGAAACTGAGGCTCAGAGAGGCTACATGACTTCAATACCATCCAACTAATAAGCATTCAAGTGAAGATTTGGACCCAGGTTTTTCTGATGTCAGCACTATAAAGTGTGTCCCAAGCTTAAATAACTATTATTCATGGGTTATTGTCAGCCCTGAGGGAATATACTGAATGGAGCTCTAGAAAGACTGGTTCCTACAGGAGAAAATGTAATGCTTTATTTACTGGCTTGGTTGGTGAAATTAAATACATTTGCAAAGGTATAATTAGGGAAAGAGCATAGGACTGAGAATGGAAAGAGAGGAATTCACATCCTGGCTTTGCCACTTTATAGTTGTGTGACCCTGGGTAAGTGTCCGAGATACGAGTTCCTTAGCTGAAAAAGGGTACTGACACCTAATGACTACCTTATAGGAGAAAACAGAAACACAGGCTTTGGCATTTCTGATGTTTCTTAACTTCTTTAAGGCCTCATTTTTTTTCATGCAAAACAAGGATAATATTTATGACATTAGATTATCATAGGAATTAAACAAGATAGTGTAGGTAAACTCTTGAGCACAGAGTAAATGCTCAATAATTCTCATGAAGCTCAGGAAAGGTAATGTAAGTAAAAATGCTTTAAAAGCTGTAACATGCTACCAAAAACACAAATGACATCAAATTGGACAGGGAATTTTAAAAACTGAACCATAGTTTTGAAATGGCCTGAAAAATGATAGGATGGGTATTCTTTTGAATGGAAATTTATATTTAGTTGAGACAAATATGGAGTATGGCAGAGAATGGCTAGCTATTCATTAAACCCATTTCTTCTTCCTCTTCGGTACATAGCTAAACACATAATTTCTAGCTTTTCCTGCGGTTAAGTGTAACCCTGTGACTAAGTCCAGGTCAAATGAATGCGGGCATAAGTTCAGTCCATACAAATGTCCCAAGCGCAATTGTTCATGCACTCTCCCCAAGCACCTTTAGAAACCACGTGTTATTGATGCAGAGCCACAAGTCGGAAGGAGCTAGCGTCTCTAAATCCCTGCTTGGAGGAAAACTGATCAGTGATCAGGGAGATACATTTTGACTTATTATATAAGCAAAAAATAAGCATCTACTGTGGTAAACTACTGTATTTTAACATTTGTATATTGTAACAACCAGCGTTACATTAACTCACCCATTCTCAACCTCAGAACTATTGAAATTTTGGGCTGGGTACTTCTTTGCGGGGAGGTGGAGGGGTTGTTCTGTGCATTGAAGGATGTTAAGTAAAGTCCCTGGCTTCTAGTCACCAGATATCAGTAGCATTCCCCTCCTCCTGACAATCAAAGATGTCTCCACACACTGCAAACATCCCCTGAAAGGCAAAAGTCCCCTGTGTGAGAACCACTATGTTAACTATACTTGGGAATTACTTCAGTTAAAGAAAAAAAAAAAAAAAAGATCTTTACAAAACCGAGGTAGAAGGAATGACTTTCCCCAAAGGTATAGTAAAATAGCCAAGGAGCCCGCCTAGGGGACTACAGGCTAAAACTGTGTCCCTGAGAAAATCTGTTGAATTTGATTCTGAGGATTAAAATTCCTAAATAAAATTACTTTCCCAACGTGCTGGTGCTTTATAACCAGATCAGAGGCACCATAATCAGACAGCACCTCATACTTCTGGCTATTCCAAGATCTTCAGTTATGAATACTATTTCTTAAGGTGGTTTTATTCTTGTTCTTGGCAACAGCCCTGGAAGAGAAGTGTCTTAGTCTTTCATCAGAGTTATATTCTCCTGCTTGTCCTCAGTGTATAGGCATATAATGATCTGATAGTGTAGATGGTTTAACATAAAAATCCTTCCTCTGCACAGTTTTCAGAAATCATTTTGGTGGAGTAAAAGCCAAGTAGCAATATATGAGCACTTTCTCTTAAACATTTTATTCATCATTCTAAAAAAACTCATAATGCAAAATTTTTCAACTTATAAAATGTCCACAAGATGAAAATTTTTTCATTTTCTTTCTTTTTTTCTCCTCTTTCAAAAGGTTTCTTTTCTGTATCACTATGCTAAGAACATACTAGAGAATCCACAAAGGCCTGCTGACCACATTTGATTTTGGCATCATTCCATTGTAAATCAGAGGTATGTGCTAATTTATTTGAGTAGGAAGTTCCTTCTCAACTTTGATGAGTGCAACACATTCACATGAAAAATACAAAAATATAAAGTAAACTATAAGACAGAATGTTGCCTTTTTCTTTCCTTGATTTTCTTTCTTTGTTTTTATTGAAGTATTATTGACATACCATATCCTATTAGTTCAAGGTGTACATCATAGTGATTTGACATTTATAAACATAACAGAATGATCCTTGTGATGTCTAGTTACCATCTGTCACCATACAAAGTTATAATAATATTGACTGTATTTCCCATATTGTACAATATATTCCCATGACTTTTTTATTTTATAACTGCGAGTTTGTACTTCTTAATCCCTTTCACCTATTTTACCCCAATACCTCCCCAGTCTGGTAACCAAAAGTTTGTTTCCTGTCTATGTGAGTCTGTTTCTGTTTTGTTCACTTGTTTGTTTTGTTTTTTAGATTCCACATATAAGTGAAATCATACGGTATCTGTGTTTCTCCATCTGACTTCTTTCACTTAGCATAATACCCTCTAGGTCCTTCCATTTGTTGCAAATGGCAGAATTTCATTCTTTTTATGTTTCTTAAAGATTGACTGATTGATTGATTTTAGAAAGAGAGCACAAGCAGGGGGAGGAGCAGAGGTAGGTAGGGAGAAGGAAGGGGAAAGAATTTCAAGAAGACTCTGCATGGAGCATGGAGCCGGACACAGGGCTCTATCTCAGGACCCTGAGATCATGACCTGAGCCAAAACCAAGAGTTGGATGCTCAACCAACTGAGCCACCCAAGCACCCCATCATTCTTTTTATGTTTGAGTAATATTCCATTTATTCCTTTATCTATTCATCGATAGAAGGACACATTGGTTACTTCCATATTTTGGCTGTTGTAAATAATACTGCAATGAGCCTAAGTGTGATTATATCTTTTCAAACAGGTGTTTCTTTTCTTTGATTTTTCACCGCAAAATCTATCAACCCAAAACTCACAATAATATGCATATACTGAAAAGTGCAAGAGAAAAAAAAAAAAAAACCACCACACACAGTGAACAAAGTCATGAATTTGATGGAGACTTTGTGAATTTCAAATTTTGATATTTTCATTTTAAAAAACCCTCAGATTCATAAATGCTACCCACTTTGATTGTTTTATCATTTTATATATTTTAAACACCTTTTTGGAAAGTGTTTAATAAATTCAGCATTGGAATAGGAGGCAGATATATGTGAGCCTTTGGACTTTAATGAGATGTGAATACCAATACCTCAACTTTTATTTTTAAAAAGTATCACATAAGACATAATTAAAAACCAGGGCATCTCAAAACCAAATATGTGTATATGTGCTATATCTCTGTACTGCCAATAACTATTAATTTGCTGCTTGGAACCATTGCTCTCCTCCTAAAAGCATAGCAGATACAAACTAGTTCTGCTTAATTTCCACTTCTCAAAGGAGAACACACCAAACTGGGGAGAGAAAACACTCGGTGTATTTGAGTTTTTATCTAAAGAGAATTACTAGTATTAACCAGTTAAAGCTCCTGGGAAATCAAACTGCCATCGCTAACTACTATCTAAGAGCAGAAACCCCTAAACTTCCCATGCAAATATTGTCTGCCACTGTAAGCAACCTTACAGTAGATAAATGGAGCTGCTCTTGAGATCCCTTAGTTATCGTTATATTATGATTTTAGTTAGGCAATTCTGCGCATATACTGGAGATATATATGTACAGTAAATCTCTTTCTATAGCTCCATTAATATTCAGCATGTATATGATAAGCTAGCAATAGCACAACATCATTCATTTTCAAATCTGTGCTCACTCCTGTTATGCACTTGCACCAAAGCACAGAAACCCTCTGAGTAATCCTTCAAGGAAAAGTTAGCAGAAGCTGGGCTTACTGTGTGAAAGGGAGGAGGGAACATCTCTAAGAACTCAAATCACCTCTCTGTTGTGTTCATTGGAATCCAGAGAAAAATGTACCATAGCTTGCCAGGCCGCACATTTTGCTGTAGCACTGCAATAAGTGATGGAAGCAATAAGTCCAGAGGCTGCTACCCAGGAAGAGCTTTTCCAGCTGGAATTTGGAGATCGACTAAAAAAGTTCTTCCCCTGAAAGATGGATTAAATTGATCATTTTTTCCTAGACATAGTGCACTTCAGGCTCATTTTGCTTTGTAATTAAGAAGAAAGCCAGAAACATCATTTACACATTAAGAATTTAATAGATATATTTTTCTAGCTTTATGCATTAGCACAGGACAGCCCATTAATGAAATAAGTCTTCCTTCAGGGTCAATTTAGATGGCTGTAATCTTCTGCAAATATATTGCAAATGAGGATCATTTAATGATCTTAAAACTAACTGCCAGGAGAGGATTGTTATAACTCTCCAGACAACAAAAAGAGACTTGGCATGGTGTGCAGTAGCCTTTCTTTAATTTAATACATGTTCAGTTTCTGGTCACCACATTTTTATAAATTGCAAATATTATCTTTTGCTTAGGTTAGTCTCTGGCTTGGCTGACCTGGGAGGTTGATTCTGATCATGGAAAGCTTAGGGTTGCATTAAATGACAGTTAAAGGGATAAAGATGTTGCACTGATAAAAATATGTTCTTTGGATTGTTGATATGACCATGATTGTCAAGCTCTACTGAGCTTCCCTTGTTCTGCTCCAGCTCATCTCTTTCGGTAGAACTTTCTTGTCTGAGTCTACTAACTGTACATATTAATGTCCACTGTTACAACAGTACTTAGCATGTATGCAGCATTTAAGCATCTTAAAACCTTTTTCGCACATGTGGTTTTATTTGCTTCTGAAAACAATATTAAACGGCAAGTGTGGAGCATCTCCTTTCCCCTTTATAACAACTAAACAATCTGAGGTTTCAAGGGAGAAAATGCTGGGCTCCAACCCCACAATCCCATTGTACTCCTCCCATCCCCAGTTAGTAAGTGCTAAAATTCAGTCTTTTGACACTTTGTCCAATATATGTTCATGTCAACCTTGGAATTCCTTGCCTTTGGAAAAACACTGGTCTAAAAGTTGTGGAAGCCTGGAGGGAAGATTTGGTACAAAATTTCCATGACCTCAGAGAAACTAAACATTTTCCCCTAAAAATATAGCAAGCAGTATATGTGGTAATTATCAGATGAATGGACTAGATAGTAAGCGTTGAGAAGTTCAGAGAAGGGAGAAATATTATGAGATATAGAGGTCACAGAAGATTTCTTAGAAGAGACAGACTTGAAAAAAGAACAGTAATTACATGGGAGAAGAGAAAGCTGTCAGGCAAAAAGGCAGCATATACAAACAGGGGACTTTACAGTCAGATAGGCCTGGGTTTACGTCCTGGCTCTGCCTTTTATTAAGTGTGTGGCTCTAATCAAATTACTTAATTTCAGTAAGCCTCATCAGTAAAATGGTAATTATTAGCAGCTACCTCACAGAGTTGTTGTTAATAATATCTGAGATAATGTTTTGTAACAGTAAAATGCTTAGTATAGTGGCTGGTATAGAATCAGTATTCATTACTAGAATAGCCTAAGCAAAGGCATAAAGATGAGATATAAGAAGGACTGCCCAAAAAATAATTATTAAATTAGTCAGTTTTGAGCAAACTTTTGTGGAAAAGAATAATGAGACAATACTACAAAAAATTCAGACCAGATTGTGGGGGTCCTGAGTGCCAAAATAATCAATTTTCCCCAGTGGCTTTCTATTTCTATATGTGATTCAGAATCCTTTCTTAAAACAAAATCTTATTCTCAATATATAAAAAAGATACACAAGAGCTTCTCTGGTTGGAGCAAATGTAGAGAATCCAGAGTCCCATCTGCTCAGCATCCCCAACCACTCCCAACATCCTTTGGTAGGAAACACACATTTGAAACCATGCTTTTGACAATAGGAAGTATTGAGGGAAATGGTATGATGGACATTTACCTGGCAGCAGTAAGCAAATGCAGTGGAGAAGAGAGACACAAATGACCATTTAACCTGTTGTAGTTGTCAGGTGATGAGGGTTTGGAATGGAATAGAGTGGTGGCAGCGAGAACAAAGAGGGACAGGTACCAAAAACATCACAAAGGACAGCTTAGCAGATCTTTGTGAGATGTTCAGGTGGGGAAGGATAAGCAAAAAAGGATCAAAGAGAATTTGTGGGCTATAGACCTGAGCAACCACTGGAATCCTTAGTTGACCAAGAACTCCTTTTTAACAAATATTTTTATGAGAGGGGCACCTGGGTGGCACAGCGGTTGAGCGTCTGCCTTCGGCTCAGGGCGTGATCCCAGCGTTATGGGATCGAGCCCCACATCAGGCTTCTCCGCTGTGAGCCTGCTTCTTCCTCTCCCACTCTCCCTGCTTGTGTTCCCTCTCTCGCTGGCTGTCTCTATCTCTGTCAAATAAATAAATAAAATCTTTAAAAAAATATTTTTATGAGATTAATGTTTCTTAGAACCCACTGTGGGATATGCTGCTCTGTGGAAGCCAGCAAAGGACCGCTGAGGAAGTCTCATTGCAATCATCATTGACTAAGGGTGTCAGACACAAGACTTCTGCCCTCAAGGAACTCAAATTCTAATGTGGGAAGCTTACACATAATCTGTATTCCATACCCACAGTATTTACAAAATGCATGATATGTTTTGGAAAAAGCAAGTGATTCATATGGCTACAAATAAGAATGCTGATTTGGTACTTAGAGTGGCAGGTGATAAGGCTAGAAAGGTAGGTAACAGTCATTATTGTTGTCATTAGCTACCATCTATTGAATACATGCTATATGCTATACATCGTGCTAAGCATCTTATATGCATTACATCAATAAATCTTCCCTATGACTCTATAAAGTAGGTACTATTATCATCCATATTTTATAGATGCAAAAATAGAGGCTCAGAAAAGTTATATATGTTACCCAGGGTCTCATGCTGTCTCAT
Organism: Ursus arctos; assembly: GCF_023065955.2. Lineage (NCBI taxonomy): Eukaryota > Metazoa > Chordata > Mammalia > Carnivora > Ursidae > Ursus > Ursus arctos. Next base: position 54,546,240 of record NW_026622786.1, on the reverse strand, counting down.
GGCAAGGTCTGAACACACCCCTGATCTATCAGACCCCAGGAAATTTGTGCTTAACCACTGTGATACGTGAGCTTCTTAAACTTTGTGAGCTGCTTTAAGGAGTGTGGACTCCACTGTGGAAGCCTTGTAGAGTCACAGAAAGTTCTGCATTTCTTTCTCTCCTTTGACAAATCTCTGAAAACACTTTGAGTCAGACCCAAAACAGAGGAAAATGACACTTGCTAAACTACCAAACCACATCTGCTTTGCAGGGATGCTCATGAGTCACAGCCTCCAAACTGCCTGGGGATTTTCAAATGAAAGACCCTTATGTGTTTGCAAGTTACTATCCTGCTGGGTTATCTTCTTCAATAACTGTTTCTTAGCATTGCATTGTTGCACCATGAAAATCTTGCTTTATTATACCTTCTTCAGAGAATCCGCAGCTCTGCATTCTGCCTGTCGTGTGGGTTTACTGAGAGCTAACTTTCAAAGTCATGCGTTCTATGGTAAGTGTATTTTAAACCATGCAGCATCACATTAAAAAGAAATGGCAGTCATTCTGCCCTGGAAACTGTTCCCTAGCATGACATTACTTTAATTCACTGGCTCCTTGTAATCAAGATCTAATAAACAGCACCTTTAAATAAGTCCTATACACAGCCTGCATTGTTACAATCAATTGAACTACTTAAAAAAGAAAACCTCTGAGGCTATCTGGAGGCATTCTGTGCTTCCCTCTGTTTTATGGCACAACCTTAGACACGACGTGTAAAAAGGTCAAGACAGCATGTAGGCTTTTGCATTAAACAGCAGAACACTAATTAGTTTTAGTGACAATGGGGTTCTGTTAGTGTGTTCTAATATTTTGATGCTTAGTTTTGTCTGAAACCTCTAGCCATAATACACAAAAGCTCTTCTATCTTCCAGTTTTTCTTATGTCTTGATTTTACAATGCTATTATCTGTTTGAACAAAATACATATTATTTAGTATTTCTGTATTTTCGTTAAAAATGAAATCTAAAATCTAATTTCAAAACAGTTCATTTAAAAGACCAAAAAAAAAAAAAAATATATATATATATATATATATATAATGTGGAACCCAAAATTTAACATGGAACTTAATATTTCACTATTAGTTTTAACCATTTTTTCAAATCTCAAGTGTAAATTGTGTTAAAACATACTATCAGTGAGTTTTAATATTTATGCATGTTAACTATCCAGAGCAAGTATACTATGCTATAAAATGTTAAACATTAACTGTTGAGTATTAAAAGTTGTTAAAAATGGATTTCTACATTCCTGAATTCTATTTTAAGTTAATAGGAGAAATTATATAATCCTTCAAAACCAAAGAATTATTTTTTCATCACTATTTGTATCTATATTCTTACTATTTTTCTAGAATATAGGTAAATACCTAAAACATTCTCCAGGATAAAAAGCTGCAACTGAAGAAAATAACACTATTTGAGACTTTATTAACAAACTGATATCTACCCAAAATACCAATTACTGTAAGTAGAGTGTAGTATGGTATGAATTTCTATAAAATAAATAACAAACGAAATGAATTTTCCTCAGCTAACTTGGGAATTGCCAATCCTTGTACAAGACAGATTTATGCCACTTTTTGGTATCATTTAGTGTATTTTAAAAATCAGTTTGAGGTCATAAGCTTACATTGGTCACTATCTTTTGAAGAGGTTACTGGGCTAATGCTTTAATAATACCTCCTGACGCTGTTCTCCCATGAGATTAAAAGCAATCAAATCTGTAGGTGGGAAAAAAAAAAAAAAACCCACATTCTTCTTTGTTCCCCCTAGCCGACTTGGCTGTGGTCTACAGAAGCTGAACTTTCATTAAAAGAAAATAAAGTTTCTAGCCCTTCATCTTGTAAAGGTAGCGTCTTTATACCGTAAATCAATACACTGCTGTTTGGTTTGCTCTCCAGCTAGACAGACCAAAACAATATAGCATCAAGGGAAGTGGGAGCATCCCCTCCAAGCCATTTGTCTTAATGGAGTGCCCACTTCAAAACTGACTTCTTACAGCTTCCATGATGCCAATTTAATTGTTATCAAGCAAGACCCAAAGAAACAAATCCAATTATAAAGCCAATTCTTTATAACCAAAATGGGATATATGTGGGTGTGCTGTGGACTGTTTGCCATGTGCTAGGCACTGTACTAACCAGGTAAATGCATCACTTTATTTTGTCTTATGAGAGAGGTGTTGATTCTAATCTCCATTTTATAGAGGAGAATTGTGAGACAGAGAAGTTAAGTAACTTGCTGAAGGTCACATAGCTCATTAAGTGAAGCAGCTGGAACTCTCACCTAAATCTGTCCAATACCAGATTTTAGTCTCTTAACCACAATATCATGTTGTCTAGCAAAAGCAATAACCTAATTCTACTTTCATTTATATTCTGTACTATCTCTGAACATTTCCAAGGATTTGCCTCACAATGACTCTTAGTGGAACAGAATAAAAGGGTATTTTCTGGTCCGTATATTTTCTGTACCCAACGGAAATGACACTCAAGTCTTGAAAAGGGGAAAAACACACTAGTTATGGAGTCAAAGTAGCTGGGTAATTTAGGCAAGTTACTTAACCTCTCTGCGTCTTACTTTCTCATCTGTAAAATGGAGATAATAATAGCTATCAACCAGGATCATTGTTAAGATTAGAGCTAATAATTTATCAAACACTAGTTCCATGCCAATCACTCTGTTCAAAAACTTTACTTATGTTATCTGAATTCATCCTCAAAATGATCCTCTGGGACTTTACTTATGCTGACACATATTCATCCATCATTAAAAAAAATTAGCATCTGCTGGGTGCTAAGTTTACAGACTAAAGTTGAGGAATCTCCGCTTGGCCCGTTAGACTTTACAATTTGAGATATAGACAAAGGTTGCTCTGTGAAAGCATAGCACCTAGGTTATGATTTTGCCTTTCTTTTACATACAACAAGGAATACTTCCTGATAAGTCTTCCTGTTAGCTAGGTTAAAGTAGATTCCTTACTTCCTTCAAATGCATCCCCTTTGCCCCAGAATTTGTTAATTGTGCGCTCTCTGCCTGAAGTTCATTCTCCTCCTTCTCAATTTTCCAGATCTACCCATGTTATTCATTCACTCATTCCACAAATATTTTTTTTTAAAGATTTTATTTATTTATTCGACAGAGATAGAGACAGCCAGCGAGAGAGGGAACACAAGCAGGGGGAGTGGGAGAGGAAGAAGCAGGCTCACAGAGGAGGAGCCTGATGTGGGGCTGGATCCCAGAACGCCAGGATCACGCCCTGAGCCGAAGGCAGACGCCTAACCGCTGTGCCACCCAGGTGCCCCTCCACAAATATTTATTGAGTGCCTACTGTGTGCAGGAGCTGTTCTGGGTGCTTAGAATTCAGAAGCAAAAAATCAGAGAAAAAAAAAATCCTAACCCACGGAGCTTACATCTTAGTGCAATGATCAATCATTGTTTACAAGTATAGCACAGAGTGGAGTGTTTTGGGTGTGGACTGAGGATGGAAATGGTTAATGGCTACAAGGTTTCAAACAGAGTACTAATACTAGGAATGCCACATTTCTCTACTAAGGCCATAGAGACCTCTGGGTTCTGAATAAAAACAACTCTGAGTGGGTAGACAAAACTAAGTCATCCCACTTTTTGCTAAGTCAAGGATGGATAGCAGGGAATAGAACTAAAGACCCTTCCATGTTTCTGCCTTTCCTCTTCCAAGGAGTTGCCCCTGTCTTGCCTGCTTAATGATTTAACTTGTTGGATCTTTTTCATCATCACCTGCTTCTTATTGCCTCATCTGTGCTCCCTCCAGGTACACCTGAAATATCCCTGGCTTGAAAATCTAGATTGGTTTTTTGAAAAATTGAGACTACCAACTTAAAAAAATAAATACATTATATTTTCATAGTGTGGCAGTAAATTATTTTTCAAGAATGTAGCCAATAGAGCATCACAATACCCAATATGTCTTGGTTCCTAACTCAATATTTTTAATTACTTGCCTTTATTGGTCAGACAAAATGTAGAGTCAAGTTTCAAGTAATACCTTTTATTGGACTAATGGTAGAATATTGACAGAGAAGCTTTGGGAATATAGAAAACCCCTCTAGGTCAGTAAGGGATTGACTTTGAGGAAAGGATTTCTGTAGGCAGAGAAGCCTCTCTGTCAATACTGTACAGTTTGTCCAATAAAAGGTATTACTCAAAACATGCTGGGTGTTTTGCTTTTACATTAAAAAAATTGAGTCTTATGAGCTAAAGATGTTATATCATGTAGGATAAATCTTATCAAAGTCAGTTGTTTGGCCTGTCTAAACCTTTATTCCCTCATCTGAAAAATAATAAAATCTGTCCTGTCTACTTCATAGGGTCATTGTATATTATTAGCTAACGTTTATGAAAATATTTTTATAATTGGAAAGTATGACAAAATGTGATTCTTTATGGATCATTAATATGTCTAAACTGTTATTGGCAATAAGCCTAAATTAATAGATATCCAAGAGGTACTAATACTGCAAACGACAATGATGAGAGTTTTTCTGAATTCCCATTTCAACATTTATGATTTATAATGTTAATTCAAGTTAAAATACTCCTGAGTCAGGCAGGAAGGCCAGGCAATACAGTTACATCATGCCCATCAGCATTTTCATTCAGAGGTCGAGGTGTTCATAAATAATACAAATAAGAGGAGATACCATACATCGGGAAAGAGCACTTGTCCTATAGTACCCAAGTAAAATGGGTCATTGTAGCACCTGTGAGACTCTTTCCTTTCCTACTGTGTAGACCTTCCTTTTCCAGGTTATTACTATGGATAGTTCCATTAGTGAATCCCTAATAATCTGAAAAAGAGCAAACATATGGTTGTTCAATGCCATTCACAAAACCCAACAAAAGCTCTGAATTCTGTCTCAGAAAGAACGGTTGGATTCTAAATAGACTCTTCTTTCATTTCAGGGTAACAATTCCCTTGACTTCCTTTGTGATCAAATCCAAATAAATAAACTAGTACTTTCAATGAGACATAAAAGTCTAGACCTGTCTTTGCAGACTGATATAAATACCTCGCACCTAGAGGACCATCCTCAGTTCCACAGATTAACCCTTTTAATAGTAGCTTTCAAGACAAGTTTAATGTATTTGCCCAAATCTTAATTTTCTCCAAAGTAATTAAGTTTATATGAGCTATCATTTTTGCTAAAAGCTGTTATTTTTAGAACGACTTACCAGGTGAGTGCATCCAGAACCAGGCAACTACTTCTTGAGAGTACCTTCTTCCGTAAGAGGCAGTAACTAGCAAGGGTAATATTTCTAAGGAAACTCACAGCATAGGATGGAGTTTTAGGGAGTTCAATTTGAGATCTATGTTGACAGGGGACCATCTGTACTGAATCAGCTAAGGCAATTCAACGAAAGTGGATTCTTTTTGCTAAAGGTAGCAACAGTTTCAAATACAGTGGTGTCATAGTAAACTAACCCAAATTCAGCTATTTTAGCTCATTTGTTCAATAATTCATTCAACAGCCATTTGCTGAATGCCTACTTTGTGCTGGGCACTGTGCTAGATGTCAGGTTGCTTATAGCTTATAAGAGAGGTAGGCATGATAACAAATGCAACATGGTGGAAATGGAGATACAGTAATGAGAGAGGATCAGGAAACAGGATCTCTAAGAAAAGATGAAGCTTGAGAAAAGTTGTGAGAATCATTAGGAGTCAGTCAGAAAAAAAGATGGAGCTTGTGTAGAGGAGAATCCAGAAGGAAAAATGTATACCAACCACCAAAGTGAACCGTGAAAGCAAACTTCATGGTTATTCACTCTATGAGGGTCCTTAACGTCCTCTGTAAGCTTGTTTCAGAGCTGCCAGGAGGCCCAGTGACGTTCACTGGCTGTAGCTCTGTCAGAGGTCCAGGCTTAGAGTCCTAGATAGAGTCTCAGGTGATTTTGATGTCTCAGTAAAGCCCTTCCCCCTGTGTAGAGGAGGGAAGGACGAATGTTTTCTCATGTGAGGGAACAAAAAAACATTTTCAGAAAAGATTTGGCCTCTAGGAAACATTCCTGGAAAGACGGAATCATTCTAAACCTGAATTATTCTTCTTCAGCCTTATTATCATACTTGACCTAAAATTTATCCTCACATGAGAAATCATGTCCTTTCTCCTTGCACAGAAGAGAACTTGGCTTCCTTTTTCGCTTCTGATGTCACTTCAGGCTGTTGTCCAAGGAATTTCCATTACCAAACAGCAAATACATTCAAATTACAAAAGAAAATAAAGGTAGATGAAGGCAAAACATGAGAGCAGACACTTGAACTTGGCTTTAACAGAGAGAAGAGTTTCCAAACTCGAGATACCAAGAAATCAATAACTCCACACACAAAACTCAATAGCACTATTTTATATTCAGACCATTCATACCCTCTGGCTACTGCTTTGTTTAAAATGGCTTAAAAAAAAAAGGTAGTAATAACTAGAAGCAATTGTTTTCCTTTTCCATTCTCAGTTCACCCAGTGATTAGACTGAGGTTTGTTTGTTTGTTTGTTTCCACAGGCGAAGATGATGTGTGCCAAAAGGGATTTTTGTAATGGAGTTATACACCTCTAGTAATAGGATTTTGCTATAAAAAATCCAAATGCAACCTTAGTGATAGAGACACAAACACAGCATTAAGGATAATGGTATCTTAGGGCAGCTAGATGAATTGAAACATGCAAACATGGTGTTAAGAATTTTTGTTCTCAATCTAGCGTCTCACTATCAATTCAGACTACACATAACTGGCTACAGTTAAGTAAGTCAATGTTAGTTTCATGATTACAAAAGTATCCACTGTTTTCTGGTTATCTGATAAATCAGTATTTCTAAAATTGTTTCAGGGAAATGCGTAACTTCATAAACCACTATTCTAATAGGTTTACTTGTTTGGTTGTGGGGTTTTTTTTTTTAACATTTCTGCTTTCATAAGAAAAATTATAAGAACATGACCTATGAAAAGCCACAGACTCTGAAGAACAATCATCAACAATTAAAGAAAAAAGAAAAGAAACAGTTCACTACTGAATATACTCTTTCTCCTTTATAAGAAATGTCACAGGGCTATTTTTTGTATTTGAGAGAAATGGCGCTGTGATGACTTGTCCCTTCACATAATCACATGCTCTGTTCTGCAATTTTGCCCAATGCACAATGCACCCCCCAAACACATAAAACAAAAAAAGACTTCCTTGAGACCCCCTTTGGGATTTCTTCTGGTTAGCTACACAAAGTACCTTTCCACTCTTGTTGCCATTTGTTACTTACTCATTTCATAAATACTTGCTGAAAACCTACTGTATGCCAGGCAATGTGCTAGATTCTGGGGGTCACAAAGGTAGAATGATTGGCTGGCCCTTGCCCGACATACTTTATAGTCTGGTACTTGGAGTTGTGGATAAGGAAAAGGATAATTTACAGAGACACATGAGGACATACAGGGATGAACTGGGTGCTCTGAGAAGGGCCACCTAATCCAATCTGGAGAGTCAGAAACGCTTTCCTGAAAGATGGACTATCTGACCTGAGTGCTGAGCCAAGGGAAAGAGTGGAGATATGGATTCCGAGAGGTGGGTTTGGACAGATTTCAACGACAAACTTAAAAAAAAAAGAAAAAGAAAAACAAGATTGAAAATAATCAAGATGACCTATGAAACCAAATATTTAGAACTAGTCGCTAAGAGCCTTTCCAGATTATACATGGTATGGAACAGTGGGAAATAAACAGGATTTGGAATCAGAAAACTGGGTTCAAGTCCAAGGCTCTGATTCTTATAAACTATGTGACCCAAAATAAATCATTTAAACTCTCTGGGGTGTGGTTGTCTTTTCTCATCTGTGAAACTGGAGTAATAATGTACCAGTTCTGCCATTCTTATAGAGTTGTTAGGCTCAAATGAAATAGTGAATGTGAAAATACTTCTTAAACTGTAAAGCATTACACAAACGTTAGTTATTATTATTAAAACAAAAGTAGAAGTGGGCTAGTAGAATTAATAGGATTTAGACACAAGAAAAAAACAGAGATTATGAATATAAAGTGAAAGATAGTTCCCTTTCTTGCTAGGGTAATGGCCAAAATTAATTTCCCAAAGCCTGGGAAATTTGCCAGAAATATATGAAGGAGGTGCAAGTTCCTATCTTTAAAAAAGGAAGAAATTTAATGTTATAAAAAGCAGTGCTAAAAGGGAGGGAAGCTCTGCTCCCTATTTCAGATGTCAGAGAGGGACGCAACAGGGTAAAATATACCATCAAGAAACTTCTTAAAACCTCTCATGACCATACAGGTATTTCCAGCAGCTAAAGCATTTAACTGAGAGCATACATTAAAAAAATTTTTTAAATAAAAAATAAGGAAAATGTAAGCCTACTGGAGTAAAAACCAGGAGAAAAAGTCAAGCTGAGGTGAAATGTCTGTACAAAAATCATATAATAGAAATATGTGTAGGTAGAGCAAGATGATGGAAGAGGAGGGAAAAACTTAGCAAGAACATAGACACCCACTACAAGCAACAAACATACTGAACATCTTTCTTCAGGCACTGTGCTTTGTGCTGGGGCTGGATAAGGCATGGTTCCTGTTCTCTAGGGGCTCACAATGCAGTAGTAAAGGCTCTTAGAGCATTTTAGAAGCAAACAGAACAGAGTGATAATGAGCTTGAGGCCTAATAACAGATGGTCTAAGGTGGTGCTAAAAGAGAGAGCAAAGATATTGGAGCTGTTTATAGAGTTATTTGAAGCAAAAAAGAAAATTTCCACAGTTCACAATATGGCCTGCATGATCACAGATGAAGAGGGGCCATGCTCTCCTGGGTCTGAGGATTACATTGCTGAGACCTCCATGGCCCTAATCTATTGTCGGTGGGACTTCCTGTGCAGGTATGGGAATAAAGGAGAAGTGCAAAGGTTTTAAGTAAGACATACTTCAAAGGAGAGCAGGAGCATATCAGGAGTTGTGGCTTCTCAACATTACTTAGGACAACATTATCTATCTTCATCATCAGTCTCTTCATCACGGCAACAACAAAAATAATTTCAATGCATATGCCAGGCATTTTTCCTGGGTGTTTTATATACATTATGCCATTTACAACTCCTCTGTAAGCCCTACATTATTTTTCCCATGTAATAGATAGAGAATCTGTGGTTGAGAGAGATGAAGCAACTCATTCAGGTCACACGACTTGTAAATGACTGTGTGACTCTAAAGATTGTGACCCTTCCATATGCATGAGAAACAGAGCATGTGGATACTGATAAACTCTAGAAAAATCATTAAACATACCAGAAAGAGAAAGGTGGGATGTATATTTCTCTAGATTAAACAAAAAATTTTAGTGCAATACGCCATAAATTTTCTTGAAGACCATGCACAGTTGCAATGTGCCAAAAGGTTAGTGAAATATTTCTGGAGATGCTATAAATAGGTATTCAGGGTTCCCCTGTGTCCACATCAGAGGTCACAGCAAACCAGGTGCTTGCATTGCCCTCAGGTAAGCGGTGCCAAAGACTGGAATAACATAGGGTTTGTCCAAGACACAGAGACAGCAGAGCTGGTGGAAAAATGTGGTCCAAGGAAATCTGGGGACATAGATTGTGCTGGGCACTAAGCTTAAGGGTGAGGGGGGAAATGATACTATAATAACGTTAATAATTATGATCATTTATTGAGACCAAGGGCCAGGTACCGGACTAAGTGCATCCCATGGAATAAGAAGCTCATCTGAAGATGTCTGTGAACAGGGAGAGCACACCAAGTCTCCTCTCAGGCCAGGTGTCATACCTGGGTTACAGGTTTAAAGGCCAGGAACTGCTGCCCATTGAGTGGATGGACAGGGAAAAGATTATGAAGCAAGCAAGTTGGCTAGCTACTCTTATGGTATTGTCTGATTAGCCATGCCCATATTAATAAATTTATTCCTAAGTGGAATAAAAATATTAATAAGGAATGATGATGTGAAGCTACACATACACAATATCATTTCAGCAACAGCAGACTATAAATATTAAGTTCTTTTAATATCTTTTAAAGCTCAGTTCAAATGTCACATCCTCTGCCACCTGCTGGATTAAGAAGCACACAGGTTCTAATTTTGGTTCTGACACTGTACTGTGTATCCTTGGGCAAGTTACTTAACCAGTCTGAGGTTCAGTTTCTTTGTTCATCCATTCATTCAACAAATACAATCAATGTCTACTGTGTACCAGGCACTATTCTAAGCATTGGGGATAAATCACCAGAGGGCAGGGGAAAGCTCTAGTCTCAAGGAGCTTACATTGTAACAGGGGATGAGAGATAATAACAAGTATATATGGTTAATGGTGATAAGTGCTCTAAAGAAGAATAGAGCAGTATAAGGAGACAGGGAGTGACAAGGGGTGCCATTTTCTTTGTGATTATTAGGCAAGGCTTTACTGTTAAGTTAAAGTTTGAGCAGACATCTGAATGAAATGAGAGCAAACCATGCAGATATTTCAGGAAGGACCATTCCAGGCAGAGAGAACAGCAAATTCAAAGGCCCTGAGGTGGGAATGTGCATGTTGTGTGTGAGGAATAAGGAGGTCAGCATGGCCAGGAAGGTATATTTTAAGGAGAGTGGTGAGAGATGAGGGCACAGGGGTAACTGGGGCCAAAATTATTTGGGGCCTTCTTAGCCATCGTAAGCTTTTGACTAATGTATGGAGTTGTTGTGATGATTGAGATACTAAAAAATGAGTGCCTGATGCACATTTAGGTGCTCCATAAATGGTACCTATTATTATTACTCCTTCCCCCACCAAATACAAGAGTGAGATAAGAAAGGGCATTAGGATTTTAAACTCTTTCTTAGAAATTATTCCCAAAGTGACAAACGAAGTAAGATCCTAGATCCAAATGGTATTTCCTGTCCCCATTTTCTGCCTCCCTGTTGCCCTGGGGCACTTTTTCCAGTTACAGTGTGTTAGGATAGCTTGCTCTCATACCAAGCATAAGAGACCCAAAGAAAGATACCTAACGATCCATCCTGGGACCCAAATAGAAGCACCAATGATTTTAATTACAACTTTTCAATTGTGACCACAGCACCCAATTATTTGGAATCCTTTTTTTAGTCATTTAAAACTATATTAGTATTTTTGCCTTTCCTTCCATATATGGGTATGTTCTTTCACAAAACCACTCCACTTCTCAGAGGCTTAAGAACAGTAACTGTTTGAGAACTGAAAATGATGAGGTAATTGCTAACTTTACAGCTAATTCTTTTTCTTATGTTCATTATTCAAAAATAATAAATGAAACCCACAGAATATAGTGGGCAGAGTTAGAAAAGGGTGTTTTATATATCATTTCTAGAGATTTGCAATTGCACTTTGTGATTCAGAGCTTAGTAGGCACAGAATTTAGAATAACTCTGTTTATCTGTGCAAACTTTCCTTAGCCTGTTGCAACTCCCAAGTCCAACTCTTACACATGGGTGTTGGGTAGAATATACTGAATAAAAAGTATACAAAGACTTAATTTTTCTCCAGCCTACAAAGATCTCCAAATCTTTACTATTCTGCACAGCTGCCTAGAATAGACAACAGTAAAGTCATTGTCCATGATTTGAACTGAAGAGGAGTGAAAATACCATTAACCCTTTAAAACAGAATTATTTTATTCTTTTGATTTCACTGCACATTTTAATGTGTTTGTGGCCATATTTGGATCATATCCGGTTAGAACACAGGAATAATAGATACCATTCAGATAATAATTAGCCATGTACTTGCAATAGCGGGATGTGAAGTCAAAGGAAAACACTAAAAATGTTGTTTTTTTGGACCATGACAAAGAGCTTTTTAAATGAGTTTGAGCATTTTTTGTGGCTGAGTCATGTCTGGAGGCCTCACTATGGTCACCAATGCTTCAACTTTTGTACTTTTAATTTCTATCTTGACAATTTTAAATGCTAAATAACAGAAGGCTTTCTTATTGCCTGCAAGTACATATAGTTTCTCTTTGTTTCCACTATTTTCTGTTTGTAAGCAAATGCTACAATTTTAGATCACATGTTTTAGCCATTGTTGCTGATTAAAGGGAATTATAACATGACTTAGGACAATGGACGTTACAATTTCACCATTGATGTTTTAAAATTATAAAATCAATCCCATAAATTCTAGCCAACATTTTTTTTTACTTGAACTAAATTATGTATTATTTCTTTCACACTGGTAAATTAAAGTTCCAATGACAGGAAAATGAATAACTCAATTATGATAGTATGAATATTAATTTACAGGAAAAAAAACCTAAAAGAACATATACCAAGATGCTATCAGTGGTTATTTTGGGGAGTAGAAGTTTAAGGTGATGAAGTTTTTCTTTGTGTTTTTACATATTTTCCAAATTTTCCTCAGTGGTCATGTATCACTTTTATAACCTTAAAAAGTTTTACATTCTTTTAAATTATGGAGAACAAAAACAAGTCCAAAACCCTTAGTACATCATTAATACATTAGAATCACCTAAAATGTTCTCCTGCAGAAATAGACCTTATCAAAGGAAAGTAATTAGTTTCAAAACCCTCTTTTCTTAAAGGAATACTCAAACTTTGATTTGATAACATAATACAAAGTTCCATTGAAACAGATACTTGTTGGCAGTTCAGTACAGGAATTTTATTTCATGTATATAGAGAATGGAGAACTGAGAAATTCATATTTAGCTTCAGCATCCCCACCTTATTAAGATGTCTTAAAATATCTACCCGTTCTTCACTCACTGTTCAAGCACCATCTGGACTCCTAAGTCAGAGAAGAGGGGAAAAAAAGGAACATTGGACCATTCTGCCGCAAAATCTATCTGCATGATTGATACCGGCTGCACAGAATCAATCTGCTGGGCTACGTTTTGGCATTTTAAGCATGGACCCTTTCTCTCCTCCTGCGTCTTCGGAGATAAATTTCTTAGTCTGGAGCTTTACTGATTTTCTAAAGGAATTCTCAAGCCTCTGTCTCTTGGTCTAACTACTCCCTCTGCCCTTTTGGCAGAGATGCTACCCCTTGACTCCTTGGGAGAGCCAAGCGACCGCTTAAAGACACTCCTGAACAGCTGACTCTGATATTTGGCAGTCCATGCTTAGCTCTGTCCATTTTCCTGAAGTTCTCTTCTGCGGGTCGGGCTCTATTGAACTTCAAAGACAAATACTGGACACAGATATGACACAGAGAGGGCAGAAGGGCATGAGAACTGGACCTTGAGCACCTAAGTGCTGAAACAGATTTTCTTTGTTCTTAACTGATGCCTAGCTAATTGTTGGTGCTTAGCAAAGGTGAAATAATAAAAATGTTACTATTGACAAAAATAATAGGATTTTAAGCAGAAAGATGTTTGGGAACCATTGTTCCTGAAAAGCTAATGGACAGATTCTGGCATCTTTTCTTTGATTTTTCCAATGTCGTAGCTTGAATAGAGTTGTTAAAATGTGCCTCCCTTGAGGGATGAAGGGGCATAGCAGATTAAACAGGCGAACAGGTCCAATGAGAATTTCACTAAAAAGCAAGCCATTTAACATCAAATACGAATACTACAAGCTAAACCTAGAAGACTAATTATTATTCTTGCTCCAAGTACCTTTTCCCTCTGCCTCAGTTGGCTTTGGAAGGGGTATTATAATTGGATGAGGAATATTAGTAACAACATACATGTACTCATACTAGTATTTTGTTTAAAGCTGAAACTGAGATAAAAAGAATTCTTGGGTATTTCCAGTCATCTTTCATTTCTCCTTTCACTTAAGAGCTAAAATAGGACCATCAAAAGAAAAGAAGTCAATAAGAATGGCAAAATGTGGGCAATTGTAAAACTGAATGATAAGGGATTCATTATGGTATTCTCTTTACTTTTGTGTGTGGTTGAAATTTTTCATGATAAAAAGTTCTTAAAAAGCTGAGAGCAAATTACAGCCATGTGTGTCCCCATTTGGCCACAGCATAGTTTGTGTGAGCTCAGGAAAGTTTCATCCCTGTCCCTCAGTTTCCATAACTATACAAAGAAAGTTTGGTTAGTCTGGATAATGTGCAAGGTGTTCTTTCCTCTTCTTTATTTTTATGACATTTTCTGCCTTTAGTCACATTTTTCATAACACCCTCTAGATCTTATGAATTTCATACTCAGAGATCTCCGAGAGACCCAAGAAATCGGAGTCAGTAATACTTGTGCGTACATATCAGCTCTCATACACACTTGCTTTCAACAAGTCACTTAAACAGTTTTCTCCTCTATAACTAGGAATAATAGTAGTACTTTCTTCCCTGGTTATTGTAAAGACAAGATATGGAAAGTGCTTAAACACAGGACCTGGCACCTTATATGCTCTCAATAAATGTAAGCTATTGCTGCTTTTGTGATGGTGGTTATTAATATGGCCATTCTCTTGCATCGTGGAATATCTGTCCTTGATCTATCCTTTCTGACTGAAGAAGCAGGGGGAAAAAACACAAAAAACAATGAAGTTAGGAGTGACTGCAGTTGGATAGCTAGTTTTTCTTGAAAGCATGTACTTGCTTTACATAAAGTGACAAGAAGTCAAAGTAGGGTGCTGTGTCCGCACACATGCTTCACACACCAGAGCTCCATGATATTTTCTTTCTCAAGCTTCTCTATGAGGTGTTTATATCATGAGCATTATTTTATAAAAGTGTTGTAAACACAGTCTAAGAGTGGCATTCCTGATTTAATTTGTGCTTTCCCTTTGGAGGTATGAGCAGTGTCTCTAGGGATATTAAGGATCTAGATTTTTAGTCTAGTCTTGTTAACAGCCCTTCTGATTTCAAAACCAAAGATCAATTAGCATCAAGTCTGGACCAAAATGGCTACAGAAAAAAAATTGTTTTTAAACCCTAACAATTTCTTGGGGTGCCTGGGTGGGTCAGTCGTTGAGCGTCTGCCTTCGGCTCAGGGCGTGATCCCAGCATTCTGGGATCAAGCCCCGCATCAGGCTCCTACGCTGGGAGCCTGCTTCTTCCTCTGCCACTCCCCCTGCTTGTGTTCCCTCTCTTACTATGTCTCTCTCTGTCAAATAAATAAATAAATAAATAAAATCTTAAAAAAAAATAAATCCTAACAATTTCTTTATAAAAGCAACAGAAATTCAATCATGCAACAACCCATGACTTGAGTACACACAAGAGAATTCACACACAGTACCTCTTTTGTCAAAAAGCTCTAAGTGATAGCTATTATTATCCCCATTTTACAGATGAGAAAATAGAGATTAAGCAAGGTTTGATAGCTTGTTCAATGCCATAAAGCTGGTAGATGAAAGAACATAAATTCTGGCTACAGAATCCATACTTAGGAACATAATAAATTAACATCACCTCCCAGGGAGGGGGGGAAGCTTACTGAAAAAAAAATTTTTAATTCCTGGAAAGAAACTCATGGAAATCTTCCGCCACAGTCTCTGCTCTGTTCCAAAGCAGCAAATGTTCACTAGATCTCAGGTTAAGAATGCAATAAAAATACCTGCAATCACTCTATTTTATGAATTATACCTTGGTTTTAAAAATCTACTTAATTTAGCTGGACTTTGTCAAATAAAAGCCCTAATTGTCCACATGATAACAAAGGCATAATCCTCAACATCAAAACTCTTCTGGTGAGGTTACATTGCATCTGACCATTATTTGGTAACTTAAGAGAAAGCTGGCAAGAATGATGGAGCCAGGGCAACTTGGCTAGCAACAGAGAAAAGATCAGCCATTCTCTTAGGTGATGTGAAAGACACCGCACATTACGGGGGTTTTTAACCTTGTTTTGTGCTCTTTACATGATGACTTTGACCTGGGGAGAGGGCAGTAAAACAAACACTCATGTTAATGGGACTGTGAATTTATACAACAGTTTGGGAAACAATTGCAGCAACAGGCAGCAAGAGCCTGAAAAGGTGTTTTTGCCCTTGGACTCTAATTCTTCTTCTTGAATCTGTGACAAAAAAAAATTAACAGAATTATGGAAAAAACTTATGTTCAAATATGTTCATTACAATAAAGAAAGAGTCAAAACAATCCAAATGTCTAATAATAAGTCAGTAGTAAATTAATTATGCCAAAGTAAATTAAGGCAGAACTGCACAATGAAATAGTATGTTGCCATTAGAATGTATATGCGTACAAAGTCATTACAAATTATGTCACTGTGAAAAATGCTTGTGCTATAGTGTTAAGTTGAAAAAAAAAATACAAACTTACAAACACTGCTCTTATGACCTCTCCGTGCCTCAGTTCCTTCATTTGTAAAACGTGACTAATACTTTCCTCACAGGGTTGTTATGAAAATTAAATGTTAGCATAAAAGTAAGCTGAAAGTAAGCAATAAGTTTTAACCATACAATACAGGTATTATAGATGAGCTGATGGAGGCACAGAGAGGATAACACAAGAAGCAAGATAGGACAACTAGCAAAGATTTGAACTTGTCTGACACGAAGTCTCATCATTTTAACAACTAAAGAATGCTTCCTGACAGAAAGAGAAAAGTCAGAAGGGTAAGTCAGATTGGAAAAGAAGTTATTGTCATTTTACAAATATTCTTGAGATGACAAGTTGCTCGAAAACCGTGTCAAAGAGTCAGATCACTATTTTGAACTTCATATTATTTTATATCTCTAGTTAGTATTTTTAAAAGAAAGCAATGCTCGAAATTAGATTTGAAGAATAAGCATATTGCAATATTGCTCTCCAGAATTAAATGAAAACTCATCTTCTTGAGCGGAAGAAAGACAAGCAATCTCAGGAGAGGAACTCAAAACATTTGTGAGGGGAAAAAAACCTTACACCTAGAGAAGAATAAGGAAGACAAGAGAAGACAAGGGTTGGAAACCATTACCTATAGAAAATATATAGGCCAAGTTGGCACAATCTTGCTCCATAAATTCCTAAGGGAGCTTTCATACAGCGTGGCATGGAAGAAGGGGAGCTACTGTGGGGTGGGTGAAGGAATGAAAGGAAGATAAACACACTCAGGACAGGACGATATCAGCAAAATAACTGAATTAGTGTACTCTTCATGGTAGTAGTTGAGGTTTCAAGGGCAACTGTGCCTTTGAGAAGAATGAAACTGATACATGAAAAACAGTCAGTCATTGACCAGGCTTAAAACAGGTATGTGAGGGACGCCTGGGTGGCTCAGTTGTTAAGCGTCTGCCTTCGGCTCAGGTCATGATCCCAGGGTCCTGGAATCGAGCCCAGCATTGGGCTCCCTCCTCAGCGGGGAGCCTGCTTCTCTCTCTCCCACTCCCCCTGCTTGTGTTCCCTCTCTTGTTGTCTCTCTCTCTCTGTCAAATAAATAGATAAAATCTTTAAAAATAAATAAATGAAAAATAAATAAAACAGGTATGTGACTCAGGATCTCAGAACTGCCATCTATTTATCTTTTAGATTTCATATGTATAGATACATTTGTGTGTGTGTACATACACATGTTAGAAATAGGCATAAAAGGGGCCCCTGGGTGGCTCAGTTGGTTAACTCCCCCGACTCTTGGTTTCAACTCAGCTCATGATCTCAGGGTCATGGGATCGAACCCCTTGTCAGGCTCCATACTCAGCCCAGAGTCTGCTTGATATTCTCTCTCCCTCTGCCCCTCCCCCCTCTAATAAATAAATAAATTTTTAAAAATAGGCATAAAATAAGTGGGCTAAGAAATAGTTCCTCTGAGAATTTAGTAAGGAGACACATCACACTTCCCTTTACTATTTTTAAAATATTAATACCTAACCAGTTATTCATTTTAAGAATGACTCTTTATCTAATTTTACATAATGTGCAATAGTTCATCCCAGGGACTCCAAAGATTTGGGAGGTCTTTTAGCACAGTGATTTAGAATATAGTCTCCAACCAAGGTTTGAATCACAACTCCAACACATCCTAGCTATGAGATTTTGAACAATTTAACTTCTTTAAGTTTCAATTTCCTGAAGTGTAAAATGAGAATAAAATAATGCCAAACATGCAATACCACACAGATTTTAAAAGACAAATGCATAATGAAGTACTTAACACAGTGCCTGGCACAAACAAAGCGCTCAGCAAATGTTAGCTGTCATCATTTATAGCAACACATCAAAAGGCTCTAAGCCCCTTGAGGGCAGGGATTGTATCTTTTTTATCTCTGGTACCCAATGCCTTTCACAATTCCTGGGACTTAAGAAGCAGACCTTGGCTAAATAGTCAGGAAGTGGCAGAAAAAAGGAAAGGGGAGGCAGGAATGCAGGGTCAGGGAGAAGTTTATCATCTGGGAGAACATGAACTGTCAAATGAATTTTAATCCTAACAAGAGATTTAAGTGGGAAGCCTTTATTTAACCTTCATTCACTTCTTCAGTTCATTTTTCATTCCAAAAATATGGAGTGATGGTGCTGGAGAGACAGAAATAGACAAATGGGACAGAGTCTCTAGCCTCACAATAGTTACAGTACAGCAGGGAACACAGATATTAAACTAATAATTATGGAAGGCAGTAGGGCTGAGTGATTAAATGTAGGATCTTTTGTTTTATTTTTTAATGTAGGTTCTTTAGAGTCAAGGATGATAATTCAAATATGAGTCTAGAAGGGAGAGGTTAATTGATTTGCCCAAGATCACACAATTAGTTAATTCCAGTGGGGAAAATAATAAAGACAACTTGAATCTCTTTGCCCCCCACCGCAAGATAGTTTTGAGTATATAACTGCATGAACTTAGCCTGGCATTTTTGTTTCTTTGTTTTTATTATACATATTATATTAACAATCCCTTATGTAACAGCTGTTTTCCCTTTTAGAGATTAAGCCAAGAGTGACTGAGGACTACATCTGTCTTCTCTTCACAGAATCTCCAGCAAAAGTGTCTGCATTGGTGTTATCCAATATGATTGCCAAAGCCACGTGTGGTTACCGAACACTTGAAATGGAACTAGTCCAAAACAAGATGTGCTGTAAGTATAAAATAAACATTGGGTTTTAAAGAAAGGGAAAAAAATCTCATTAATAATTTTTATATTGGTTATATGTTTTTTGAATAAATGGGGTTAAATAGAATATATTATTGTAATTAATTTTACTGGCTTGGTTTTCTTTTTTTTTTTCCTTTTTTAAAAAATAGATTTTATTTTTAAGTAATTTTTACACCCAACATAGCTCAAACCCACAACCCCAAGATCAAGAGTCACATGCTCTACCAACTGAGTCAGCCAGGGGCCCCTGTTTTTTCTTTTTTAACGTGGTTAATAGAAAAAATTTAAATTTCATGTGTAGTACACATTTGTGGTTTACACTATATTTCTTTTGGACAAAGAAGATGCTCCACAAATTTTTGCTGGACGAGTGAGTGAATGAATGAATGAATGAATGAATGAATGAGTGAATAATCAAGAAGGCCTATGGAGTTTTAGGAAGACTAAAACCAGCCTATTCCTTTTAGAATGATGCCTGACATCTTGATGACACACAAATTCTTTTTACTAATTAGGGTAAATCTTGGTATTATACCCCATGTTTCTTGGCAGCTAAACCACTAGTGATTGAGTTTGTAAAGCATCAGGGTTCAAAATACCCTATATTTTTTCCTGTCAAAAAAAAATACCAGTCATGTGTGGAAAAGCAAAGAAGATTACAATCTTATTACAAGATTAAAACTTCATAACAGAGTACATCCAAGCAGGCCAAACCAAAAAGGGTATGGAGAACATACATTATATTAAACCATGAGTTATTTTATGCAGGCCTGAAACTGTGGGAAGGAAATGAGAAGGAAAATTACAGAGGCAATAGAAGAAAATGGAATTTTATAGCATTTGGAGATAATCTTTGAAGAAAAATGCTCAAAGTAATGCTCTTGATGAAAAGGAAAAAAATGCCCAAGGAGCCAATAATTTTCAAAAATATATGAGGAGAAAAAAATAAAGAGGTAAAGAAGGAAGGAAACGAGAGAGGGAGGGAGGAAGGGAAAGAGGAGGGAAAGAAAAACACCCCTGGAAACTCATATGCCAAAATGGCAACAGTGATGCTCTCTAGATGGAGGGTCAGTAGTTGTTTTGGTTTTCCATTGTGCTGTTGCTTCATTTTCCAAAATTTCGGTAACAAAGTGCCACTTGGTAATCAGGAAAAAAATGCAATAAACTGTGCCTTAATTAAAAGGATAAAGGGGTGAAGCTTAGCATAGTGACAGAATGACAAGACAGAAAGAGAATGGAGAATCTGTGGCAAGCCTGGAACCAAAAACCATCGGGTGGCTGGGCAGAGTCTGACACACAGAAAACCAGGAAGATCAAATAGCTACAAGAATGATGGAGTGGGTACCAGCAGGGAGTGGGCCAATGAAAGACCACATGCAAGAAATTGGGACTCAACCTTCGAAGCTTGAGGTGACAGAGCTAAGAGAACAAGACAAATGAACCAACTTTCAAAGCTAAAATGATGATGGATAGACCTGGGAGCAGCCAAAGCCTAAAACGGGAAGAAAGGTCCTGGAATAAGTCCTGAACTTTATCAGATTCTTTGCCTGAGGTTGAAAAAGAAGGTAGAGAGTGATCAGTTAATTGTACAATTATTATACAATTTAGTTAGGAATTCAGTTGGAAAATGTTAAGCTGTTCGCACACCAAAACCTGCTAAATGCAAGGAAATGTATCAAGACTTTGGTCTCTTTCTGATAAGACAGCCTGTCTTATCAGACAAGCTTGGGGAATCATTCATTCCATGCCTATTTATATAGAACTTACTCTTTGGTAGGGGCTAGGAGAGAAAAATCTAAAACAGAAACCCAAAAGTCCAGCAACATCCTTTGGCTGCTCTGGTTTCCTGTCCCTATGAGCTGTATAAAGGAAATCTTATATTACCTGATAGGAACCAGATTCTTAAAGCATAGTGCACTGTCTTGGTATGAATATCTAAAGACTTTTTAACATTCCTTTTGTATAGAATATAGTAGACATTTAATAAAATTTTGTTCTAAAGGGCTTTGGACTACTGATGAAGCTATGAATAATTGTATGGTCTCCACAGCATCTGCATTATCATCTGATGCTTTTTTTCCCTCAGCTACAAAGAAGAAAAACCAGAGCTTCAGAAGATCAATAGAGTACCCAGTTTTCAGTCCTATTCATGTAAACTAAATTAGTCAGACAAAAGGTAAAAAGTACATTAAAGCAAGTATACACAAACCTAAAAACTATTCATTTTCTAAATAGTATTGTCAAATTTATCATATATACTGGTGTATACCTTTATATTACATAATTTTAATCCATATTTATATAATGTCACTTTTTAATAATTATCCTTCAAATACCAACATAAATCTCTTTCTTGTGAGTTGTTCATGTGACATCCTTGGCAAATCTCCATTACATTTGCATGGTAGAAAGCATATTAGATAAAAGTTCAATAGTAGTGTAGAGCTCTCTATCTTACAGTCATCCACAGACTAAATAACAAAACATCCTGAGGATGGAAAACCTAGGACAGTTTGGATGAATACATTTCAAGAAAGAATGAGAGTCCACGCTGGAGAACATGACTATTAAATCTTTTGGGGATGACCCTATAACACAACTTCAAATACCAGAATAGCCACATCTTTGTCTTTTATTTACATTTTTTTATTTTTATTTATTTATTTTTGGTTAAAGAAGTGTTTTGTCCATTAAGCGGTTAAAACTTAAGGTTACCCATCCAAGGAGTAGGAAATGAAGGTTCTCAGTTTGATGGACAACAGCTCAGAGATCCCTGATGTCCCAAAATATTAGGTTTCTCTTCTAATAATGTTGGAAATATTGCCTACTGTCATGATTAATCTGAACCACAGCACAAGCTGATTGTAGGTGACACAGTCACAGAGCAGCGCCCGTGTTGGTTTCCACACACCGTCAAATCTGCTACAAATGCAGGGGTGAATGGGAGAGAACTGTGATACCAGGTTTCCTGGTGGCTAATAGATTGTGACATGAAAGAAGGAAACCTTTATTTTAATTCAAAAAACAAAAGCCAAATAGCAAAACTTATGTACGTGCTGAACTTTTTTTTCTTCCTCAAGTGGAAAACATTGACTTGCTAACAACTCTTGGCTGGCATCAAGGGAAAGTGGAGGTATTTGCAGATGTGGAGGAAGACATACAAAACATTTTTCAAATCAAAGGCTTGAATTATTGCACTGGGTTCATGAAGTTTCACAGGCATCTAGACACACCATTGTCTTCGCCCTGGAACAAGCTGCCCTTTCTATTCGAGAAAGAAAACAACCCAATGTTTCTTACAATCAGATCTGTATGTATCAGGGAGCTATCTATATTTTGAAATTCTTTGCATTGTCTGTGGAAGGGTGTGCTGTTTGTACCCAACAATGGCAACATTGATTTTAAGATTTTTGAATTTTGGTTGTACAGAGCAAACAGTGAAAGAAAACTGCCGGCTTTCAGAGCTACAACAACAGTGCTCTTACATAAACTCACTTCTCTCCTGGCTGTTTTACATAGCCAAAGATCAATACTGCTCATTCAGTCAACGTTATTAACCCCATTTATCAGCTTCTCTCTTAAAAAAAAAAAAATTGAAAGAATCTTGCCGACAAAGTTATGTCATCTTCCGCTTGTTCAATCATAGACTGGATAATTCACTTTGTTGTGTACCCCCAACAATTGAGCCTTGTTTATGAACTTACATTTATTAAGTGAAAGTATTTGGAAACTGATGGTACATTCAAGCTTGGTTGCCATGGGCAGTAATCATGGCAGAAAGTCATGACCTCCCCGTTATGCAGCGAGTAACTAATTGAAATGATACAAATTACTCCGATTCTCTGTCTGCCAATTTCGAGCCTGGTTCTGGTCAAGGGTCAAATGAGCTCCTATTCATGAAACTATGTTTGAAGTAGCTGCTACCATAGTAAGGGGGTTTGGCGTAGGCTTCGCTACTCCTTTGGACTTTACCACATACTGTGGCGAGACGTAAAGCAGTTAAGTTCCAAACCCTACCTTAGCCAACACATCAAAAGCTTATTGTTGTCATTCGGTTTGTGCTACTTGTCAACAGCACTGGACATGGTTTGCTAAACTTTACTAGCTAGAAATAAATGTTGTATTCAGAACCCACTTAGGGAATCTGTCCTCTTCAGCCTGTGTATTTCACCGGCTCTCTGATATGCCCACGGCAGAGGAAACCAAATGCCATAAACTCAATATTGAATGGCTCTCAACTTATCAATTCCCACCAAGTGTCTGTCAGCTTCTCTCTGCCCCTGCACATACACACATTCCTGCCAAATAAATAAGATAAATTAAAAGCCTAAAAGGTATATAGTATGGAAGTTCTTTCTTCAAAGCATAATCAGGATGATTATCTCTGTTTGAGAAATGACACTAAATGTTAATCTAATTGAATCTGGGAAATGTGGCAATAAAAAGTTAATAATTTACAGAGAAATTGTTCTTCAGAAAATTCTAAGTGAATGCCCACTAAATGAATTTCAGGAATTGTGCTCAAAGGCATGTAAGATATGTGACAAATGCAACGGCTTACTCTGACGATGTTTTTTACACTACCAAAACTATTTGCTTTAAAGAGGCATGCTGGTACATATACGTGCACAGAGGTACACACACTTGTCTGCACAATACCTAGAAAAAATGGAAAAAAATCTCCTCAAGAGTTGATAATATGAAGAGAAAGCTACCTGAGTATTTAAACTTTAACTTAAAGACTGGCTTCAGGGGGTGTACCCAACACTACTTCTAAAATCAAAGTTACCTACAATTAATGCATAAAGAAAAAGCTTCATAAATTCCCACTGAATTCTTTATTTTTTTATTTTTTTAAAAGATTGTATTTTTAAGTAATCTTTACACCCAATGTGAGGTTCAAACTCACAACCCCAAGATCAAGAGTCGCATGCTCTACTGACTGAGCCAGTTGGGTGCCTCCCACATAGAATTTTTAAGAAGCAAACATTTTTTTGAAAATTTTGTAAAGCAAGGAGGTACAAGGTTAGGTTGGCATCCGCTGTAGCCAATCCATGGCAGCATCCTAACAGATTAGACTACCTAACTTAGACTATCTCTCATCTCAAATCTCCACAAGTCAGAGGAAGGCAAAACTTTGATGAATCCATTTCAAATGACATTAACAGACTATTTCAAATTTGCACTAGAACAGCAAGTAATAAAATTATACTGCAACATAACTACAACATTTGAAGCTATAATTTCCCTTCAAACATACCCTAGAAAAGTATGGTAGCTTGGGGTGAGTGGCCTACCCTGTTCTACACCAGTAAAGTCAGTCAACAAATACATATTGAGCTTCTTTAATGTACCACTGTACCTCACATGTCTGGCCAGCAGACACTTGTCTGGGTTGAAAGGGAAACCTGGATACTCAAATTCACACTTTTGTTCAAATCCAGAGCATCATCTGCAAGCTTCTGTAGGAATAATATGCTCAAGTTGAAGAGTTCTGTTTAAATAAGCAATGGTATAACAATAATCTGATGTCCCAGTAGATGGTTAAAAACGCTAACTTTATATTCAGCCAGACCTGAGTTCAAATCCCAACTCTGCTACTTATTTTGAACCCTGGACAAATAATTCCATTTCTCTTGACATCAGCGTTCTCATCTTGTATAAAAAAAATTTTTTTTCTTGCAATGTCTGGCATAGAGTAAGTACCTTTATCAATGATAGTTCTTATTACTACCAAAAAAAAAAAAAAAAAAAAAAAAAAAACCCTGCCAAAAAAGACAGTTACTGCAATAAAATCCAGAACTAAAAAAAAAAAAAAATTTTTTCAGTTAAACATTCCAGTCAAGTGGGTAGCTTACTATTATAACAGCTGTAGAAATTCACAGAGAGTCATTTTATTGCAAAGATTCTAAATCTTAAAAATAAATTTCATTTTTCATGTATGTGTTCATTAAATAATAGACAGGCCCTGGATGTACAGCAGTAAGACCAATGTGTTTCCTGCCCACATCTTGCTTGCAACCTACCAAACCAAGTAAATCACAAGCATACTAAATGTTGAAATAAAGACATACAGAGTGTTATAGGAGTTCAGGACATGGGACCTAATCTGTCTAGTTATATCCTGAATAGGGTCTTATTACTTACTGTTGACTAGAAAAGGCAAGAATAAAATTTATGTTATGGTTTTTCCTCCAAAAAGCCTTTTTCCATTCTAGGGCAACTTTCCCCAGGTGGGAAGGAAGATAGGTACTTCGCAGGTTCTTAACACAATGCACCCCTTTCCCTCTAGTCTTATTTCAAGCTGGGTTACACCGTTCCCTGACACCTTTCCACCTCTGTGCTTTTCCTCATGCCATCCCATTCCCTTTTCCAACCTGTGGTGCCTTTCCCTACCCTTCCATCCTCAAACATCTCAATACTTTCCATCCTCCAGACTCATCTGCTTTGTCATTTCCTCCAAGAAATCTTTCCCAGTTCCCAAGCAAGTTGTTTTCTTTCCTTCCTTTAGATTTCCCAGACTCATGAGTTGGGAGCAACTACCTATATCACTTCTTCAGTTGACTCCTGAGTATTGCCCTTGAGTATATCCCTATGTATTATATCTCCAAGTAGACCATAAGCTTCCTGATGGCAGGACTGCAGTCCCATACCAAAATACCTAGCACAGGGCCTTGAAGTGGGGGGAATTCAATAAATATTTGATATGATAATGAAACTCCCTCTTGTTTCAAAAATCTTGTTAGATTTTTTAAGTGACCCACCCTAAGGAACTGGGTACTAAATCACCAGAAATAATAATGAGTGAGTGAGTGAGTCTCCTAATTTGGAAAGTAATAAACTAGCATTAACAGAGCCACTCCACTCCTTCTAATAAAAGCATACATCACTCAAGTCAGTCAGTCAACAAATTCTTATTGAGCCTCTATTATTTGCCAGGAATTGTGACAGGGCCTAGAGATGTAGTACCTCATAGAGTTTACAGTTTTGTAGGTAAGACAAACATTTTAAAAATGATTAAAACTACCAGAGCCCAAATTCTTAAATAGACAAAAGATTTAAACAAACATTTTATAAAAGAAAATATACAAATGGCCAATAAGCCCAACATCATTTGTCATCAAGAAAATGTAAATTAAAACCGCAATGAGATACCACTGTACCTCCATTATAGTGTCTAAACTTAAAATAACTGACAATACCTGTGTTCATGAGGACATGGAAAACTAGAACTCTATATACTGTTGGCAGGAATATAAAATGGAGCGACCACTTTAGGAAAGTTTGGCAGTTTCTTGCACAGTTAAACATACTTTATGCCACAACAATTCTACTCCTATGTTATTTACCCCAAAGAAGTGAAAACATGTGTCTACCAAAGGCTGTACTTGAATATTTACAGCAGTTTTATTCACAATAGCTAAAAACTGGAAGCAACCCAAATTTCCACCAGCAGGTAAATGGATAAATAAATTGAGATACATCCATACAATGGAATACAACTTAGCAATAAAATGGAATGGACTACTAAAATGAAACATGGGTAAGTCTCAAAAACATCATGCTGAGAAAAAGAAGCCAGGCACAAAAGAATACATACTGTATGATTCCACTTATATGAAATTCTAGAAAGAGCAAGCAAACAATACAGAAAACATGTCAGTGTTGCCTGTGGTCAGGTATAAAGGGGAGGATAGACTGCAAAAGGGCATGAAGGAACTTTTGAAGATGATGGAAATGTTCTGTATCTTGATTGTGGTGGTGGTTACACAGTATAACATTTGTCAAAACTCACTGAATTATACGCTTTAAATGGGAGCAGTATATTATATGTAAATTATATCATAATAAAGTTGATTTTTTTAAAATGCCATGAATATTGCCAAGGAGAAATATAGGATGCATTAATTGATAAACTAGATCTTAAGATGAGTAAAAATGTCTAACTGTATAATTAATTTGGTTTTAATCTGACATTGTCTTTTAAAAAAAATCATTCCCAGTATGTGTTTCTTCCATAACTAAATTATCACTTCTTTGAGGGCATAAGAGGAAAGGAAATTCATGTTTATTAAATACCTTCTATAAGCCTGGCATCGTGCTAAGAGATTTATGTAGAGGATATCTCACTTAATACTAACATTAATCCTAAAAGATAGGTATTATTATCACCACTTTACAGATAATGAAATTAGGTCTCAGAAATTAAGTTACTTGCTCAAGGTCAAACAGCTTACAAATGGTGAAGTCAGAGTTTGAACCCAAATCTGTCTGCTTTCAAAGCCCAAACTCTTTCCCTGCAGCTCCCTGAATGACCATGACCAACATTTCTTCATGACTGTATTTATCTTATTTTTCTCTTAGAGCACCCCTCTGTCTCTTCTCTTCTACCTGATTTCTTCCCCTTTCTCAAGATCCAGGTTAGGTCCCTTTGCTGATATGGAGAACTCACCTTCTTCTGAAGTCCCAGAACAACAACTATCTGTGTGACTCACTTGGGCATTTAATCTTGAATGGCTTATTTCAGCATCTAATTATTTTATATATAGGTCTTGTCTTCCCAACCAGCCTGCAATTTCCTTGCAGGCAGGGATATATGTTAGTTCTGGTAACATATAAACACTGAAATCATAATGGTTTTAATTAATTTCTCACTCATGCGAAGTCCAAGAAGTCACAGTGGAGAAAGTTCTCCAAAAGTTTGGCCAACATAGTTCTATAATTGTGGTTCTCTTCATTGCACACATACTATGTACTAGCACTGGGCTAGATGCTTCACACATCATAGCTCACTTCCCCCCCCTTCAAGTTATTTTTTAAACAGCTTTATTGAGGTATAATTTACATACCAAAAAATTCACCCATTTTTAAGTATACAATTTAAAAGAATTTTAGTAAATGTACAGACTTGTGTAACTATTACCACAATTCTGTTTTAGAATATTTCCTTTACCTCAAAGATACCCTTCATATCCATTTGCTTCAATGCTTGCCCTTAGCCCCAGCCCAGGCAACCACAACTCTACTTTCTGTCAATAGATTTGTCTTTTCTGAACATTACATATACAAGGAATGATACAGTGTGTGGTCTTGTGTGTCTTGCTTCTTTTACTTAGCATAATATTTTTGAGGTTCACCCAGTTTGTAGCATGTATGAATAGTTCATTCCTTTTTATTGCTAATAGTATTCCATTGCATAGATATACCACAGTTTGTTGATCCAATCACCAGTTAATAGACATTTGTATCTATCAAATTGGACTGTTTCCAATTTTTTACTTTTATAAGTATTATGAGATAAATGCTTCAATCTCCATTTTATAAATGAAAAAAATCAAGCTCAGAAAGTAGTTATCTTGCTTAAAGTCAAATAGCTAGTAAGTCATAGAGTCCAAACTCTCTAACACTAAAGCCCTTGCTCTATGACATTGGTTTTCAGATTTGGGGATTTTGCTGATCTGAAAATTAAAAAACAAAACTTTTTAAAAATGTGAGTATAAACATAAGTTTGCCATCTTTTGTATTTTGTAAAGGGCGTTTTCAAAAACCAACTATCATCTACCATCACTGTCATTTCTTAAAATAAAGGATATCTTTAACTCCTAAAGTAGAGGAATAAATGAGGTTTATAGAAAAGCTTGCTGCACTGTCCTTATTTTTCTCATTTCTCTAAAAGGAGTTAGTAAAGAAAAGCCCTCACTTAAGAACCATTGTTCCTAGTCACTAAGCTGCCTAATTAGTAGGGCCACAAACTGTGCTAAAATGAAGTAGATGAAATACTTTCAGCTCCTCTTAAAAATGATGTTAGGTAAAAAGTCAAGGCTTTATTAACTTTATTTCAATTGTCTACAACGCATCCCTCCCAAAGGACTTATCCTTTTATAGCAGTGTAGTGCAGTGAGATAGTGTCTCTTTTCCAGGAATAGGAATTTTAATCCCATCATACACCTAGCAACAGTTCCAGTGACGTGGAGAAAAGTGGTGTGTTCCAAAGATCCAAAGATGAATCCTTCTGTAACCACACACCAACCAGATTGCTTGCTTATGTTTTCTTTCCCTGAGAACTGAAGAGTGTATAAAGGCCTTAGATGGTAATTCTGTGGCAACAGATTTAAATCTAGATTTCATTCAAACCCAGCCCTCATGGAGGCTGAAAGAAATGTTGAAGTCTTGCTGACATTCGTTTCGTGGTTTCCATCCAGGTCCCAGTGGAACAAATGCCATAATTAGCCCTCAGAAGAAAGGCCAGAGATTGACTGCGAGGTCCCTCCAGTCATGCCTTGAGGCCCTTGCTAGACTGGGACACTCACACTGTCGCTCTCTGCTTTGTAGCTGTTTGTGCAAGAACAAAAGGACTTCAGTCTCCCTTGCTATTAATCCAACTTCACAAGCATGAAATTTACAGACACACACAAGAATTCATCATTGAAACCTTTTCCCCTTGTCATGTTCAGCTGCTGAAAAGTGGGCACACTCTTGGATATGAATGTTAATAAAAAAGGGGGAAAAAATGGACAAGCTTTCTGAATCAGCTTCAAGCGCCCTCCACCTCCATCCCAGCTATCGGTCAACATCTTGGGAGTTTGACTTTTGAGGGGAGAATGTGACTCTCCACAGCATCTAGTTTGGGAAGATTTTGTTAAAATTTTATTATCAACCTGAAAGTCAACTACTTTCTCTTAATAAATAAAATACTTTAATGTGAAACCAATCATTCAATCTGCAAAGTAAATGAAAAAAAAAAAGAATAGCACTGAAGAGTCATAAAGTTAATACTATTTGATTAGAACCAAACCAGTGGTATCAACTGGTTTTGCTCATTTAACCTGTCTCCTCATCATCATACACCCATCATTTAGCTGCAGGGTGGATGTGTTCACACTGAACTATTAATCTGTTTCAAAATGCCATAACATTTCCATGAAGAACTTCCTAATTTTTTTTTCAGAAATTAAATGTCTGTTTAAAGTTCATTCCCTCCTGCTGTAACTAATTGAAATGAGATTTGGTTTATCTTTATGACATGGAAATGGGATTGAGTTTCATAATAATAACAATAATGATAACTCGATAGATTTTAGGAGTAGTAGTTAATAATTACAGTAATATGGGGGAGATTAAACTTGCCTATTGCCACCCAAACAGACCCCCATTATTTGTAGAGAAGTGTGAATGAATGTCACATGATCTAACCACCAGTTCCTAATTTTGTATTTGTGTTCAGCATGGACAGAATTTTAGAGCAGCACCATAATGAATTGGGGCCTCAAAACAATATTTCCTCAACAATAGAAGAAAGCATTAGCACGCTGGCTGAGAAATGTGCTGAACTGCATTGCAGTTGTGAAGGAAAGACCCTGGTCTGGGTAAAATACAAAGAGGAGGCTTTTTCTTAAGATCTTTTCCCATCAATATACCCAAAAGTAAGGCAAGCCAACCAGTGACACTTCAGAAATTACAATACAATTTTTCAAATACCACTCCATTTCCTCCTTACTTTAGCCCTTTGAGAGTGAATAGTATTATCATCTTCATTTTACAGATAAGGTCATTGAGATTCAGAAACATAAAAGACTTGTCCAAGGTCACAGAGCTAGTAAGTGGCAGACTTAACACTGAAAGCCAGATCTACCTGTCTTCAATTTCAAATTCTGTTCCTTTATCACCCTACCAAGGAAATCAGGGATTATACATATTAGGCTCAGAAGTCAAAAAAGAACTTGGGTTTCCCTTAAATACTAACCCAAGTCAGCGTCCTTTCACTAACAAGAGGCTTACCTTACCAAGAAGATACACTAAGAACACCAAATTTCAACTGGTTTGAGGTTATGCACTCGTCTAATTCATTATCATTACTGTCAACATTTATATGGTTAACAGACATTTAAGCATCTACTCAATGGAAGATGTTGTGTGCCATTCTTCATCTTCATTTTGCAAATAATTTACATGGCTACAAGCATCTGTGGGGCTTGACCTCGACTTACCTTTTCAGACATCTTCCACTTTATTGTCTTTACTCCTGCCACAGTAAACTTCTGTCAAGTCAATCAAAGACCCCAGATTCTCATTCACACAGGCTGTTTCCTCTGCAGGAAACACCATTTCCCATCCTAGCTCACCCCACTTTACCAGTTATTCTTTAGGCCTCAGCTTACATGACATTTCTCAGAGGACTTCCCTGACTTTAAGCCTGGGTGAGACATTCCTGATGATAATGCCCTCACAGCACTCGAACCTTTCCCTCTCAGAGCATCCACTGTACTTTCTGGTACTTTCTGAGAATTGCTTGTATAACATTCCTGCTAAACATTCCATAAGAGCAGTGATTGTGTCAATTATTTATCGGTATTTTCCAAAGTATAGATGGGAACCACACCATTAATACAACAAATATGTGGTTTTTGAATGAGTGAATGAATAGGGAAACTGAAACTCAGAGAGATAATGCAATTTAGGTGGCTCAAGAGTAAAGATTCTTTCATTCATGTGTAACAGGGTGAAGTTGAGGATTAAAAAAAAAGATCTTTTAATAAGCATAACCTGATCACCCTATTTAAGATTGCAAACTGTGCCCTACACATCTCCCAGCCCCTTTACTCAGCTTTGTTTTTTTCCATCAAACATATCAAGTTCTAATACATTATTAATTTTAATTACTACTTCTAACACACATATAATCTTAGTTATAATTTCTTTGTGATCATTATTGTTTATTGTTTCCCCTCACCAGAATGTGAGTTTCATGAGGACAGGGATTTCTGTTGTTATTGATCTTTTATTGTGAATAGTGTTTGCCTTATAGTAGATGTTTAATATTTACTGAACTGAATCAAAGGAATTCTTAGTATCTAAAATTTTCTTAATAGTTATAAACAAAATATGTTATAGGTACCAAAGATGACAAGTTCATTAGTTACATAAGACGAGATGTGTGATCTGAATTTTTCCCAGTTTTCCCCACTGACCAGTTTTTAGGACCTTATCCCACCCCTCAAGCTTCATCTCCTGATCTGTAATATAAGGGTCATAGTCCCGGTCCCTCCATCAACAGGAAGGACTCAAGAATTTCCCTAGTCCTAAAGGTGACCAGTCCTTTGATAATTTTCTAGTAAGAAGAAATAGAAGAAGCTTATTCACCTCAGAAACCCTGCAAAAAGGCCAGGAAACCTGGGAATTCAACTGGCTCTATTTGCAAAAATGTGCAGAGGTGATATTTATTAAGTACTTGACACTCCAGAGAGAACACTGCTATACAAATATGTCATGCTGCTTTGAACACAAGCAAAGCAGGAATCAGATTCTATCTCCTTGTTGTATCCCAAGCCAAGGTGACTGTCTTGCCTTCGTCTCAATATATTTATATCTCATCACCAACACTCATCACCAAGGGAACTGGTTTAGAGCTGAGCTGTAAAGATTGTGTAGGGAGCATAGCTCAGAACCACTGTACACCATGCCCGACTTATGCCAATGAGTTTCAACACTCATGCATTCCAGATGAGCATCAAACTGTGATGAATAGTAAGAACAGGAATTCAGATTGCAATGAATGCAAAAATAAATAAGTAAAACAATACTAAAGTGACTGAATGAGACTCTGATACAGGAAACCGTCCTCTCTTTTCTGTTCACAATGCAAAGGCCACAATTCATTCTCATCATCTCTTGCCTGAATTACAATAGCAGCCTTCTCACTGCTCTCCATACCTCTAGTCTATCCTCTATATTGCAGATGTATGAATCTAAAATGCCTATCCAAACTCCCAGCACTCTTCAGTGTCTTCCCAACTCTTCCAGGAAAACTCCACAGCATGACCCACAAGTCCCCCTATGACCTGACTCCTGCCCATCTCTCCACACTTATCATCCCCCCTACTCCATATGCACTCTATGCTCTAGCTACACAGAACCACATAGAGTTGCCCTAGTGCACCCAGTCAGTTTTTTCATGTTTCAATGCCTTTGCATATGCTGTTCCCTCTGCCTAAACTCATTCATCATTTGAGTGTGTCTCTGCTCGATAGTTTTCCTTGATAAATTTCATCCTAGTTTGAATTAGATTCATTAGACAAATATTTCTTCAATTCAGCAAATATTTATTACATGTTTGCTGATGGTATTTAAAAAAAAAAAATAATGGCTACAGATTTTTTACCATTCCTCCCATCGAAAAGAAGGGTCTATGTCCCTGAAATGTGTGTGAATTTGTGGCACAGAAATGATGCCATGTGACTTCTATGGCTGGGTCATAAATATCAATTCAGCTTCCACCTGGATCTCTTGAAATACTCACTTTCAAATGATCCCTTCTAGGATCTTTCCTCTCAGAACCAGCCCCATGCTGTGAAAAGCCCAAGTTACATGGACAGGTCACATACAAATGTCTCTGGTCTTCAGTCCCAACTGAGCCTATCATTTGAGCGGGGGCCAGAGAGTTGAGTAAAGGTACCAATAAATGGCTCCAGCCCCCACTAATTCCAGTCTTCCTAGCTGAGATAAGTCCCCACCCCACCTGACTTGAAGAAGCAGAGATAAGACACTTCTGCCCTGGTAGGCATAATACTCAGATGGCCCCCCAAGATTCCCACACACTCCCCTTGTATACCCAGTCTGTACAATCTCCTTCAGAGGGGAGAAGAGGAGCTGTGAATATGATAGGATATCATCCCCATGATTATGTTATACAATAAAATGAAGGGATTTTACAAATATAATTTAGGTCCCAAAGCAGATGATTTTGAGTTAACAAAAAGGGAGATTATTCAGGGTGGGGCCTGACTTAATCAGGTAAAAGCTCTTAAAAGATGGATTGGGACCTTCCTGAGGAAACAGATTTCTTTGCCAACCTTGAAGAAGGAAGCTACCATGTTGTGAGAGGCCCATGTGGCAAGGGACTGTCAATGTTTTTCTGAGCTAAGAGTAGCCCCATAGTGACAGTCAACAATAAAGCATGGACCTCAGTCCTACAACCACAAGGAACTGAATTCTGCCAACAACCATGTGAGCTTGAGAAAGGCCCTCATCTTCAGAAAGAAATGCAGCCTAGCCAACACCTTGATTGCAAACTTGTGAGCCTCTGAGCAGAGGACCCACCTAAGCTGTGCCCAGACATCTGACCTACTGTGATAACAGATGTATATTATTTTAAGTTACTAAATTTGTGGTAATTTGTTACATAGCAGTAGAAAAGAATATACCCACGTATAACCTCTTTGAATTCCCGACCACAAAATCTGCATATATAATGAAATGGATGTTGTTTTGTGTCACTAAGTTTGGGATTGTTTCTTTATGCACCAACAGGTAACAAAAATAAGCAGCCACTAAAAAGACAAAAATCTTGTCTTCGTTGCATTCTTCCCTTTTGTGAGTGGGGAAGACACATAATAAAATGCATAAGGAAAATATGGAATATGCTTGACAAGAACAAGTGCTAGGAAATGAATAAAACAGGATATGGGGATGATGGTTTCTGGGAGCGGTTTCAGGTTTAGACTGAAATGTTCAGTCTAGATGTTCAAAATATTTAACAACTACAGATGTTTGAGGAACACCGACCAGACAGAATGTATGTCAATCACAGTGCTAGAGCAGGATCCTAGAGGTCACTTAATATGCTAGGTATTAGGTGTTTAGTTTTGGAGCCATGTATTTATTTGTACGTTGTTCAACCCAATAGGAATAAAAGTCCTGGTATACAGTATCCCACCTCATTCATTAATTCATTTAACCTCAGCACAATAAATATTCACTGAATATCTATTGTATAAGTCATCTGAGAAATGTGGAGATTCTTGAGCACTACCCACTGAGCTCCAGGGCCTTATTGTCCATCTGAGGAAGTAAGATGCATACATGAAGAGTATGAAGCAGCGCTAAGTTTCATGAGAATTGTTATATTTCCCTATCTCACCTACTAGACTTCAGCTATAGGATTAGAAAAGAGAGAGAAGCTGGGATGATCAGGAAAACTTCTGGAGGTGGTGGGAATGGAGCTGAATCTTGAAGGATGGCTATTTCCATAGGGGACCTTATTCATCTTTGATTGCCCCCTAGTGCCCCAAACAGGGAATGTAAATGTGTAGAAAGTGTGCAAGCCACTAGATGCAACATTAGACAGCTAATTGATGATGGCTCTGTTCCCAGACTCAGCCTGAGAATCCTTCTCAACACATTTATAGCCATTGCTAAGTGATCAGAGATGACACATGAAATAAAACCTATAAGCCATCTCTAGTAGCTTAACATCTTGGCCTAGGTGCTAGTATTAGTTTATTAATCAATAGCCCACCTGGGAAAAAAAGGGAAAACCATTTCAGAAGCAAAAACTCCTCTAGTGAGAAAAGGGATGGTCTAGGAAGGAAGTTTTGTACTGTGCTTATCCCTTCACCCATAAACTTCTTTCACTCAAAGAAAGATAATCTCAGTTTGGGGTTCTCAATTCAGACTGAGCTACGTTTGAATCCTGGGTTTTTAGTTTATAATTTATATGATCTGATGTAAACTAATTCATCTCTCTAAATCTCAGTTTTCTCATCTATAAAATGGAAATAATAGTGCCTATCTTGTACAGCTGCCTCAGAATTTTTAAATCAAATAATGTATAAAATATATAAATCAAATAATGTATAAAATATATAAATCCTATTCCATAAATTCAGATATACACAAAATGGCATATTATTTTATTAAATTAAATCCAACTTCAAACTCTTAGTCCAATAGGATGGAAAGAAATTCAATTTTTGCCATTATTAGGACTCCACACTCCTATCTCTACAAGGTCACAGAAAGGTCCCTCCAGGACACCTGCATGGTCTCAGTGATTTACCTTCACAAGTCAAGAAGAGACTTGTCAAGAAGAAACACAAGTCAAGAAGGGAACCTTTCTTCTGCCACTTCTCAGTCTTGTTGCACAGTCTGAGGACAGGAAATGCCCAATAGTGGAGTGCCTGGGTGGTATATAGCCAGTTAAGCATCTGACTCTTGGTTTCTCACAGTCATGAGTTTGAGCCCTGTGTGGGACTCTACATTAAGTGTGGAGTCTGCTTGACTCTCTCCCATGGGGCACCTGTGTGGCTCAGTTGGTTAAGCAGCTGCCTTCAGCTCAGGTCATGATCCCAGGGTCCTGGGATCAAGCCCCACATTGGGCTCCCTGCTCAGAGGGGAGTCTGCCTCTCCTTCTCCCTCTCTCCCAGCTCATGGTCACTCACTCTCTCTCTCACATAAATAAATAAAATCTTTGTTTAAAAAAGACACTGTCCCTCTCCCTCTGCCCCAACTCTCTCTCTTTCTCTCAAATAAATAAATCTTAAAAAAAAAAAAAAAGAGGAATGTCCAGTAGCTACCCGTTTGGAAGGGGGGGGGCAGGAAAAATACAGAGAGAACCAAAACAAACTAATATGTCAATAAATGATCTTGCTATATCTGTTAGCCTCTACCATACTCCCTGACACCTGGTATATGCCAACTATTTTTTCACTTACTCCACAAATACTTACAAGTCTCTATTACTTGCCAGACACCATTTTCGAACTGAGGGTTTCTCAGCTTCAGCACTATTGAATTTTGGACCACATTCTTCATTGTTGGGTGGGGAAGAATAGGGGTGAGGAAGGATTTATATATTTTATACATTATAGGATGTTTAACAGCATCATTGGCCTCTACACACTAGATGCCAGTAGTAGCTCCCACCCTAGTCATGACAACCAAAAAAGTCTCCAGACATTGCTAAATGTCCCCTGGGGGTAGAAACTGCCCCTGGTTTAGAACCTCTGAATGGGATAAACAAGAGAAAATCCCTGCCTCCGTGGAGTTTATATTCTAGGATAGACAATAAACAAATTTATCTATAACATAAATTCAAGTATGGAGGGCTGAGGAGACTGACAGTTTGTCTCCCCCTTGCTTCTCTGAATAAATAAGAGCCAAGAATCATTCTGAAGACAGTAGCATAGGCATCAGACCCTGATGAAAAGATATTTCATTGATAAGCAAAAATCACAGAAATGGAAATTGAATGATTTGGAATAACACCAGAAAGAAATAGGATTATAATTTAAATAACCATATTGAAGGATCAGCATTCATCCCTTTTGGACATATTCCTATGCATAGAAAAACAACCTCATCAACAGAAGCACAGGACATCCACATACTAAAGGGAAAAATTTCTCCTGCCTTCTCTCCAGCTCTGGGCTATTCTTCTGAACACTTTTGGAAGAATTTAGAGAGTGCCCCCATTCAATGAAGCCTTAAATTGTAAAATAAGGCAAGAGCATGTAAAGAATTATTTAGAATACCACTGAAATCATTTTTATCATAATATAAAACTTGGTTTTAAAGAACTAGGTTAAAAATCTCCTTATGTACATAGCTTTTGTACAATTTATAAAACCAGAGTAAATTTATAAATTAAATATAAGCAAAACCACAAAACTGTTGAAATTCAAGTTAAATAGTGGCTGTAGTTTTGCCATTCTAAACATGCCGCATATGGCACAACAGTACCCCTATGAGCTCTGCGATGATTCAGTTCTCCCACCACTTTTGTCTCTTAGAATTACTGTAAAACTCCTTGCTTACTTTGCCCTTGGAGTAAGCAGTAATATTATAATGTGACCTTCCTATGGTGTCAACACATCATTTTCTTATTAGGTCTACTGCTTCTGTTCTTTCCTCATTAGCCCACTAAAATTACCCAATCTAAACACAAATACAAATTAAGAGAAAGGCACCACGGGCAATACAAGGTTATAAGGTGGTCACTTGGGATGTCCAGATTATGCTTACACTGTCTTTTTCTCTTCTTTCCTTAGATTATTATAAAAATTAAAACCAAAATTTAAAGGCTTTTACAGAGAACTCTAGGACCCCTGATAATATATCCATGGAAGCCTAGATTCTAATTTGAGAGACAGTGGTGTCATGACATTCAGAAACAGAATGTCTAGGAATCAAAATTCTGGCTCCATTACCTACTAGAAATATTTTGCCTACCAGTTCTTAAAGGACTAAGTGCCATCCCAGACCAGGTCCCACAGATGTTTACATCTAAACAAAACAGGCCTGGAGCAAAATTGCAAGGTCATTTGTTTCAGTTTCCCTCCCCCTGCCTTTCCAATGCAACTCTCCCCCCATAGGTTCTTCAACAC
Source organism: Ursus arctos (assembly GCF_023065955.2). NCBI lineage: Eukaryota > Metazoa > Chordata > Mammalia > Carnivora > Ursidae > Ursus > Ursus arctos. Next base: position 54,508,061 of record NW_026622786.1, on the reverse strand, counting down.
CACACTACTTGAGATACACATCCAGGTCCTGGTTAGCCATCAGCTCACCATTCTCCCTCTCCTTACCCCACTCTTCAATATCTTCCAACATACCAGGAGGATGGTAATTTATGGACTTTATTAAATATCTTTTAATACCTTTAGTATCTTGAAATATCTTTTAATAAATGAAAATCATTTATTGAGCAACTACTACATGCTAGGCAGTTTGAATACTTAATTTTATTTAATCCTCTCAATAACCCAGCAAACTAGGTATGCTTAATCCTTAGATGCATCTCTAATGCCAAGCACAGCATCTGGAATCATAAGTTTATTGAATGAATGAATGCCAGCTGAGGTTACAGAGCTTGTAACTAGAAGAGATAGAATTCAACCCCAAGAGTGAGCCCATGGCTTTTAATGCTCTTTCCTCTCCACCAGGGTCAGGAACTGTTTTCTGTAAAAGGCCAGATGGTAAATATTTAGGCTTTAAGGGCCACACAGTCTTTACTGCAACACAACACTGTGCTGTCATTGTAGCACAAAAAAGCAACCGTAAATAATACATAAACTAATGAACATGATTGTGTTCCAATAAAACTTTATGTATGAATATTGAAATTTGAATTTTATATAATTTCACATGTCATGAAATATTCTTCTTTTTTAAATTTTTTTCCCATTTAAAAATGTAAAAGCCATTCTTACCTTACGGGCTATACAATCCAGACAGTGGACTGGATTTGGCCCACAGACCATAGTTTGCCAAATTCTGCTGTACTCCAGGCTGCTCCCAAGCTCCTAATAAATTAAGTACCCCTACCCAAACCAACTGGAATGAATAGAATTCTAGATTTCAGAACTTGACCAGTTAAGTAGAATCCAATTTTTCTACTGCCTCTAAGTCCTGCCATGCAGGCAATGGCCTATCTCCCAAGAAGCATGTGGAAACTCACGACTTCCCCTCAGTGTCCAGTACACTGTGTCTTTCCTCTAACCATAGCTCTGCACACTGACTTTCAAAAGAGTTCCAGATTATTTCAGGATTAAGTCAGGTGCTAAATAATAAAGTTGGTTCATTCCAAGAGGGCAATTATCTAATCTGTTAATGAAAGAGCAGTCACATATCATAGCAAAATCTCATCTGGTATATCATTACAGGCAAAATGAAGATAAGTGGAACTTGCTTTATCTCTTTATTAAGTTAGAAAAATGACGACATATATTTTCCAGATAAAGAGACTGTTTAGAAGACGAACCTCTATGGTATTTTACAAATGTAGTTTTCATTTTCTTTTTACTAAGGAAATTCAGAATAACTTGTCGCACTGTAAATCACAGTAACTCTAGTTGTTTTTTCTTTCTCCAAATGAGACATTGCCTGACATCTAACATGTGGCAAGATCTGAGAAAAGTTTCCACAAATTGGTAAAATTCTTTCTACATGAATATGTAATGTAATCTTCTTGTTAAACAAGAATAGATAATTTCTCCCAAAATGAATGCAATAAAGGGGCATAGAAAGAATAAATAATTCTAATACTGTTCTTTAATTCTGCTTGTAATTTTCCAAATTCCAGACTGATGGCAACATAGTGGGCCTATTCTATTACATACTATTTCAAAATGTTCATGCTCCTTCGAGAAATCCACAGGGACCGTAGTTACTAAGAAGCTCCAAAATGTGGTAAACTTGCATCATTTTATAGCAAAAGAAAAAGTCATTATTTTGTCATATTTGTCTATACTATTTATGCCTGCATTCAACAAACATTTATTGAGCGCCAAATATGGGGCCAGGCATTGCACTAAGTGTAATAGGAGATCCTATAAAAAACATAACCTTTGTCTTTAAGGAATTCACAGTTTAATGAGAGAGATGATAAAAATTATGATAATGTTGATTATGTTAAGAACATAATCACTGATTATGTATGGGGCACTGTGCTAAATGATCTACTTACATAATCTCATGTAATGCAAACCCCCCCAAATAACTTATGAGATGGATGTTATTATTATTCCTACTTTACAGATCAAAAAACTGAGGCTCACTAACTAGCCAATGGTGACATAGCTAATAAATAGGTAGATCTGGGATATGAGCCCAGGAAGACTGACTCTGGAACCTGCTAAACTAGAAGTTGTACGTAAATAACCTTAACACAATGTTGAAAGTGGTACATCTTCTAGAAGAGCGACAGATAAAATGCCACAAAAGTTGATGGGAGAGGTAACTTTTGACTAGGACAATTAAGGGACACTCCATGGAGGTGGGATGGAGGAAATTTTGAAATGGGGAGAAGAGAGGAAGGAAATTCTAGGCAGTGGGAACATCACGAGCAATGGTACAAAGATAGGAAACATAGGGTAATGTTTAAGAAAAAGCAGATAAGTCTAGTTTGGTACCAAGTACACATTAATGGGTAAAGCAGGAGATAAGGTAAAAAGACAAGAGAGGATCCTTTCATAGAAGGCCATTAAAAGTAGACATTTATATGATGCTTTAAAGTATACAAGACTCCATGAGGCAGCTGTTATCTTCATTTTACAAAATAGAAAAATGAGGTTCAGAGTGGCAACATTTCTGGCCCAGGGTCATGCAGCCAGCAAGTTCTAGATCTTATTAATTTAATCAGAAGATATTTATTAGTCCAAGTAAGGTGAGGTACTAAAGACAACCGTGAATGAGCCATAGTCATGATCATCACAGCACTGCCAATCTAGGTAGGAAAGACAACCATTATAAAGCAAGTCTTTATAATCAACCATGGTGTGTGCCACAGTGGAAAGAGTGGAAGGCGCTTGCTAACCCTAGTAGCCCAGGAACCTACCTAGAAATGGGAAAGGCCTCAAGAATGAAGTGTCATTTAAATCTAGACCAGAAAGATGCACAGGAGTTAGCTTGATAGTAGGGGTGGGGTGGGGAGGACATACGGTAGAGAGGAATATTCCAAGCAGAGCATTCCAAATATGTATGAAGGCCCAGAGGAAACAGAAATGTGGCATCTTCCAGACAGTGAGAAGTTTAAAGGAGAGAGTCAAGAAAGGAGAAGCTGGAGAGGGTGGTAGAAATCAGATTCTGAGGATAGACAGGCAGCCACTGAAAGATTTTAAGCAAGAGGCGGAAGGGTAGGAGGGGTGACATGGTTAAATTTTGGTGTCAAAAGGACAGTGAGGACGTAAAAGAGAGCTAAAATTACATTGGATAGGATGGGGGCCAGTCTGAAGGCAACTCGAACCCCACACTATGTGATTTGAAGATCACTTTCTACTCTCTCAGGTTGTAGCAGGGTGTCCATGAAACTTTACAGGAGGTAAGTGACATCAACTGATCTATGCATTAGAAAGATTCACCTGGAGCTGCATGGAATAGGCAACAATGACTCACTCATTCCTTTTTTCATTCAATAAATATTTGTCAAGCACCTATTACATGCTAGGCATTATGCAGTAGTTTTAAGCCTGGAAATAGGAAGTAGGTGTGATTTTAGCAGAGCTGCAAACACATTTTTAAAGTACATTGTCTAATATTCCTTTAAGACTCCATTTGAAATCTCCCATCCCAAAAGCTTTCCCTGTCTCTGCTCTTCCAATGCTACTTCAAACTTAAACTAGCATAGCTACTTAGTCTGTTCCAATGAAATCACACAGCCCTGCAGCTATTATTTCAGAATCATTCACTAATTGCTTCACACATGTCTTGTCTCAAGTGTTCTTCAAGACTTTCACCACATTGTTTTTAAGTTCTGGGGTGCCTAATGCAGTCTGGACACATAAGAAATGTATAGCTAAGAGGGCAGGGGGTGGCCACCATTCTACTCACTATGATACTTTCGGTTATTCTTTTTTTTTTTTTAAGATTTTATTTATTTATTTGAGAGAAAGAGTGCACAGAGTAAGCGAGAGAGAGACTGAGCGTGTGCACACGAGCAGGGGGAGGGGCAGAGGGAGAAGCAGACTCCCCATTGAGCAGAGAGCTCGATGCAGGGCTTGATCCCAGGATGCTGGGATCATGACCTGAGCTGAAGGCAGATGCCCAACCTACTGAACCACCCAGGCACCCCAAAGTTATTCTTTTTTTTTTTTTTTTAAGATTTTATTTATCATCAGAGAAAGAGAGAGAGCACAAGCAGAGGGAGCAGCAGGCAGAGGTAAAAGCAAGGAGCCTGACGTGGGACTCAATCCCAGGAACAAGCCGCTTAACCAACTGAGCCACCCAGGCATCACAGAGCTATTCTTTTTTTATTTTTTTTATTTTTTATTTTTTAAAGATTTTATTTATTTATTTGACAGAGACAGCCAGAGAGAGAGGGAACACAAGCAGGGGGAGTAGGAGAGAAAGAAGCAGGTTCCCAGCAGAGGAGCCTGATGTGGGGCTCGATCCCAGAACGCTGGGATCACACCCTGAGCTGAAGGCAGACACTTAACGACTGCGCCACCCAGGTGCCCCAGAGCTATTCTTTTTTAATGCAAACTTTAATACTGAAAAATTCCACAAGAAAAAATAAAATAATTGGCATTACAAGTTTGAAATTCTATAGCTCCTGACCAACTTTTTTTCTTCACTAAAACAACAGTTTTGTATGAAATTTTCATTATAAATGAATAAATAATTCATATTACAAATAAGTAATCCAAGCCTTCTTAGAATTGTAATTGGTTGTATAAATGAGTTAATATCTGTAAAGCACTCAAAATACTTCACACAAAATGCATTATATGAGTTAGATAAATAATAAAATTAACAGTGTGTTATCAAAGAGCAGAAGACTCTATTAACGCCCCATTTTTCAAATGAAGTAATAAGAAGCTCAGTGAGGTTCAGTTACTAGCCCAAATAGTGAGAAGTCATATTGTCTGACTCCAAATCCTATGTTTGTCAACAGCACCAGGGTGTCCTCAGTGAAACTGGGAGGAAACAGGCTGAATGTCACCATGGCTCTGCTCACAATGACCCTGAACTTTAGTCAGGGTTGATCTACCAGAGAAGGGAAGTTGTGCTACCAGAGAAAGTTCTGGAGCCAAGTCAGAGGTCAGTCACCATGAAATTGGTCTAAAGTTAAGGAAGGGATGCCTGGGTGGCTCAGTCAGTTAAACATCTGCCTTCTGCTCAGGTCATGATCCCAGGGTCCTGGGATCGATTTCCGCATCAGACTCTGTGCTGGGGGGAATCTGCTTCACCCTCTGCCTACTGCTACCCCTGCTTGTGCTCTCTCTCTCTCTCTCTGACAAATAAATAAAATCTTTATAAAAAATTTGCTAAGGCAGAAGAAATACGAAAGTCTGTGGGAAAATATAAGTAAATTGAGGGCTGGTAGAATAAGAAAGATTATATGTGATCTAGAGAAACTGGTGAGACATCGGCAATTTTTTGGGAAATGGAATTAGATGAAAATAGAAAATGTGGTGAGTCATTGTGAGGGAAGGTGAGAGCTCCAAGCCACCCAGTAGCTGAGTCCTTCAAGGGCCAGGCCTCCTCGCAAGACATACATGATAACATATTCTTCATAAGGGCTAAATAAAGAGACACCCCAACATGGCTGAGGTAGAGCAGAGGTGTTATTTCTCACGGCCCCCACAGTCTAGCACACGAGAATGAGAGGACAGGAGAGAAGGAAATCAGATAGGTTACATTTCAGAAAGAAATGCAGGGAGATGGTTGGGGGTGGGCTAGATGGGTGATGGGTATTAAAGAGGGCATTTGTTGTGATGAGCACTGGGTGTTGTATGTAAGTGGTGAACCACTGAATTCTACTCCAGAAGCCAACATTGCACTGTATGTTAAATAACTAAAAATTAAAAAAAAAAAAAAAAAAGAATTGCAAAATATAGGCCCCTGAATCATGTGCCATCTAGGCGAATTAAGGTTTTCAGTGCTTATTTATAAAGATGTGCCCTCTTCTACTTTTATAAATTTTCCAAATTTTCTAGGGATAACATATTCTCATTTTATAGTAGAAAAACAAACAAAAACTATTTTAAAGACACTCTACTAAAAAATAAACATTCTTTGTAGGCCACACACTCTGATGGGAACTCAAACTGTATCAGCTGAGAGCTAACAGAGGTCAAAGAGAAAATCGGCAAAACATGTAGAAGCATCAGGATAAATAATAATAGTAATAAAGAGTCCATGGCATTTTAGTAAGGTGACTGTATCTGTTATGTTAAGCACTTTCATTAGGAGAAGGAGAATATTAAATGGAATGATGAAGGAGAGGAACAGCTAAATGAATACTTTGAATCAGTATTTATTGGAGAAGACAATGGGGAAATTCCTGTTCCAAGGACACATTTTATGGCAAGTAGAGAATGGCTCTGACAGAGATTCTTCAGTCTCTGAGGAGAAGGTATGGAGCAACTTGAGGGACTCTGTGCAGTAAATCACCAGGACCAGATGGTATTCATCCATGGGTTCTGAATGAGATAAAGTGGGAAATCATGAGTTCAGTGACAAGGATATATAATAGATACTTAAAAACAGCCAATATCCCTGAAGATTGTGAAGTCATTAATATGGTATCACATATGTGTTGTTTGGGGTGTGTGTGTGTGTGTGTGTGTGTGTGTGTGTGTGTGTGTGAGCTTCTTGCATGTTCTGGGGCCTTTGGGGGGAGGAAGGGATGAAGGAGGATTTCTTTTTTTTAAGAACCGAGTTAGATTCCTTGATAAATCAAAGGATAAAGGAGTTTTAGGTGGTGAAAAGAGTATCAAAAGATAAGAGACCAAATTTTAAAGATGCTTAATAACATTTAAGCAGTTAAGTAGTTATTTTCCAGATACTCCGGGAGATGCTAGGGATAGAAAGAGGAATGAACATGCGCTTTGTCTAAAAAGAGCATGACTCATGCAGCCTCATGACTTCAGTTATTTTCATGGTCCTGCTATTGGCTTTGGATGACAAATGGCAAAGTAGCATCTTCAAACACTACCAAAAGACACAAGAAATATCTGGTAATTTTTTTCTTCCTTACAAAATTTTAGATCTGGTTGTTTGGCAAAATCTGGAGGCCTAAAATGCACGGATAGATTTTTACCTCCCTCATAGGATCCAGTTTTTGGATCCTAAGAATTATCTAGTAATAATAACAGAGTAGCTAAAATGTATGGAGTGCTTACTATGTGCCAGGATCTCGCTCAGTTCTTTACCTATTATTTCATTCTCATTAAATTCTCATAACAGTTAAGAGGTGGTAGACTTAAAATCCTAATCTTTGCATTCTAATTCCAAAGTTCTTTAGCCATTACCCTATACTGTCTCTCTATACGTACGTTTTATTTATAAAAGGGAGTCAAAAGTTTCACAAAACAACTTGTGCCCTTGTAACATACGATTCTCTACTCTTTCATTGAAAGAATGAGGGTTCCAAATGCCCAAACTAATTTCATGAGGCACTGATGGGTCACAGTCTACATTGTTTAGAGAAATAAGAGTCAATTAGTAAATAGCCACATTCTCTTTGGCTTTGAGGAATTCTAAAGCTAAATGAAAGCCCTAGTATTAAAATCTCAATAAACTTAGGGGGCGCCTGGGTGGCTCAGTCATTAAGTTTCTGCCTTCGGCCCAGGGCGTGATCCCAGGGTCCTGGGATCGAGCCCCACATTGGGCTCTCTGCCCCACTGGAAGCCTGCTTCTTCCTCTCTCACTCCCCCTCTTTGTGTTCCCTCTCTTGCTGGCTGTCTCTCTCTCTGTCAAATAAATAAAATCTTTTTTTAAAAATCTCAATAAATTTTAAAAAGTGAATCAGACCACTTTTAAAATTGTCTTGTATCATTTTAAGATGCTTTTAACACGGGGTTGGGGGTGGGGGGCAGGCATGTTTCTTCCACTCACTCTCTCATCTTTTTCCTTAAATACGACATTGAATCAAATCTTCCATCTGCTTTCATTGGATAGAACCCCAAGAATTAAAGTTATTATTTATATTGCTCTGAAATCTGACCACATGAAACATCTACCCACTGATCCTAGTTTTACCCCTTGGAGACACACAGAATATTCAAGTAAATCTTCTACCCAACATCCTTCAAATATTTGGAATCCATTTGTGTTCTTCCTAGGTCTTTTCCTCTTTAAAATAAACATGTCTAGACCTTTCAACCACGTATGAATAAAGACATAAAATGCAACCCAAACTGGTGTAAGCAAAAAGAGGCTTCATTTGCTCATACAGTAGAAAAGGCCAAGGGTTGTTCTAGCTTCTGGCATGTCTTGATCTGGGGCCAAAGTAGTATCACCAGGATAGCCTTTCCATCTCTCTCGGTACTTCCCTCCTCCACAGTGGTTCCAGTCCCCCTTATAATATGGCTGAACAAGCCCCAGAACTTGTATCTTCTCATGCATAAAGTCCAGTAAGAAAATGTGGGTTTCTTTCCAGAAGGTTCAGCAAAATTTCTCTTCCATCTCATTGGCTCTGATTGGGCCATGTGCTCAATCTTCCAGCTATTACTATGGCCAATGGCATTAAATGCTTTGATTAGCAGAGCTTAAGTCACATGCCTATCTCTGAAGACATATGGACTGAGAGAGTAGAGGGGTGGTCTTCAACAGGGAGCTTTCAGAGGTAGAATATTTGTTAAGTAGAGGTTGGGTAATAAAAAGACAAAACTAGGGAGCGGGGTGGGGGATTGGGATTGGCCGGTGATGGGTATTAAGGAGGGCACATATTGCATGGTGCACTGGGTATTATACACAAATAATGAATCATGGATCATTGCATCAAAAACTGGGGATGTACTGTATGGTGACAAATATAACAAAATAAAAATTACTAAGAAAAAAAAAAAAAGCAGAACAGTACCTGACACATATAAAGCCCTCAATAAATGATAGCTATTATCATGATGGAAAAAAAAAACTATCTATTAGACACTGTTGCTCATATTTCATAGTTCCAAACCACTTAATCAAAGTGACCTACCAAGACCAAAACAAAACATATCACTAAGCCCTTGGAACTCGTCACATGTTGTGGGAGGAGGGATTGGGGCTGGGCAAGAATGCCACAGTAAGGTCTGCCATACACCAAGAGGGTGCCCCAGTGGAATAGTAACCCCTACTTATTCCTCAACTATAACCTCCTCTGTGTAGCTCTTCCTGTATCCTTCAAGCAGAATTAGTTGCTCCCTTCACTGAGCTCTTATTAGTACTTTTACTATATCGTAGTTATGTTGCAGGCTTATGTTCTTCCTAACTGTGGGTTCCTTGAAGATAGGGATTTTTTAATACATTTCTGCATCCCTCACACCCAGAAAAATGCTTATAAAGGAGGCCTACAATGCTTGCTATTTGAATAAATTATTCTGAGACTGTAGAAGAAGACACCCCTTAGCAACTCTGTAAGTATGAGATCAACCTGCATCTTTCTCAGTCTGTGTGGGTTTCAGTATCCATATCCACAAAGCACTGGGGGAGAAAAGTTTCAAATTCTCTGACACACTGGGGCATGGGTGGTAACAAAGCAAAGCTGAGCATTAAGCATAGATGCTCCAGGAAGGTGGGGAATTAATTATCAGACAGGCGGACAAGGAGTTGTAAACAGTGGTTACAGATTTAGACAGGTAAGTTAAAAAAAAGTCACAAATGTTAGAAATTTCAGTCAGTGAGAACTCAACTGCTTATAGAGTTGGTAGGAAATAAGCTAAGAACTGATACTGTTTGTTCCTTTTTAAACTGCCATGCATGTCAAGAAAGGGAAGAAGGGTAAGGTTGAGTCTGGAGAAAACTGGTTCACTATGGCCAGTGTAAGATCTGATTTCCAATTCTCAGTTGAGGTGGGAGGAGACTCAACAATAGGTATTTACTAAGCACCCTGTGCTAGATACTGGGCTACAGTGATGAGTAACACAAATCAGTCCCCCATCACTGGACTCACATGCTATTGCCCAGAGCTGCGAGAATTACTTTACCCTGGCTCATTTATGTAAGACTGAGGCAACACTTACAAAATGCCTTAAGCTCCTCAGATACTAGAAGTTTTATAAATAAAGACATATTTAACTGAGAAAATCATTGGGTATATTAATCTTTCAAGGCACAAATGTTATGCTAGCAGGATGCAGATGACACCACTGTTATTCCTTTCCTTCAACTAGGGTGTCAAATCAGAGAAGAAACCATGAAAACAGAAGCTAACTTTAAACCAAGGCCCATGCCCACAGCAACGTTACTATATGCCCACAGGTTACCTGCTCGTAGGAATGAAGTCAGAGCCATGACCCTTGCTGATGTTGTTGCAGGGATATGAGATAGCAAGGAATGATGCTGATGCTTTTCTTTCTGCCTCTTAAAGACAATCATTATTCCTGAGATGACAGTTTGTAAGTTCAACCTAATTATGGCCAAATTGATTAAGAGATGTATAATGTAAGGATTAGCATTAAGGTAAATGCTGCTTAAATTAGTCACCAAGGACTTGGGAAGAAATAGCTGTGTTGTTCAGGAAGTTCTTTGGAATAAAAGAGTGATTTTTGCTAGTAAAATCCATAATAAATTATTTAGCATCATCTTTTTCGTATTTGAGCTCTCAAACTGGAAACTTCCTAGGATCAAGTATTCCAAAGACATGGCTCCTGTGTCCATGAGGAAGGTAGCAGCCTTGAAGACACCAGAGACAGTTCTGGGCTCCAGGAAGCTGCCTGGATTCTTTTAGCCTCAGATGTCCTATCCACAAAATAAGGACGATCATCAATACCTTACGGGGGTTATGGAGAGGAATAACAGAGCTACCATACATAAAGTTTCTAGCACAGTATTTGGAAACTATCAGGTTTTCAATCAATGTTTGTTCCTCTCCCTACTTCCTTCTTCTAGGACCTTATAAATGTTTCAAAGCTGTACTTTTTAAGCCACTAAACAGTTTAAGATAAGTAAATTAAGTATTCATTCTTTTCAGAAAAGGAAATTTTCTTCTTTGTTATGTTTCATGACTTGTAAGTACCTTTACCAAAAAGTCTTAAAAAACCAAAAGCAAGGTGAGTATTTGTGTGGGTTCTCCATGTAAGTTAAAAAGTCATTCTTTTATAGCAGGTCAGTGATGGGTCAGGGAGGAAGATGGGGGAGACAAAAATTTGGGGTATGTACTATGCAATAGACAATCTGCACATTACATACATTACCTCATTTACTAAGTACAGCAGCAACTTGGTACCTCTATGACACCAAATCTCAGCTCTGATCCTTATGAGCTATATGACCTTGGGTAAGTTACTTAACTTTTCTTTGCCTTAGTTTCAACTATTAGGAAAATAATAGCAGTGACCTCACAGGGTTGTTAGATGAGTAATACATGTAAAACTCTTAGAACAGTGCCTGGCACATAGTAAGTATTCAATAAATGTTAGTGGTTGTCAACAATCATAGTAATAATGAGAGTAACAATAATAATATTTAAAAGCCCTTAACATTAAGGGTGTCACATAGTAGATGCTCAATAAATGCTTCCTGTTATTACTTAGATAATAAAAGTAAAATATGGTTTTAAAAAGTATTCTCTTTCATCAAGTTGTTTTCATATAGGAGCTGCCTCTGTGTCAGGCAGAAATATACGAACATTCACTCTGACTTTATTTTATAGATTATTGAAACAGAAGATAACAAATTTCTTGTGCCCTTTATACTAAATCTCTTTCAGAGCCCATAGTGAATTGGATAAATGCTCTGATATCAGGCCATTAGGCAGAATTTCCAAGGATAGCAATTCCTCAGTTCCTTCTTTGCCCTTATCCCTATATACTGTCATAAAACACCAAGTCAATGCCTAACTGCCTCCAGGCAGGGGTGGGGGGATAGAGGAGTCTTCTCTTTATTTCTGACAACCCCAATCCTCTCTGTTCCTTTCCTACCTATCCAGTTCCTTCCAGTGCACACCAAGATTCAGCAAAACAACTGATAAAGCTCCCCCGTCATCATGCCTTCTGTCAGGGTCACTAACTTTGCTTTGGCTTCTCTCTGTACCTCACCTGATCTATCCTAGCCCATAGGAGACATTCAATACATGTTTGCTGGTTGAACAAAGGACTTTAAACTGCAAGAGAATCTACATACCAAGGAAACCAAAAGCTATTCAGACTTGGGCTCACAGCAATTATGTAGTCTTTAATCATTTCTGCTTGTAGCCTTAATTAGAGAAGAAGAAACATGTCTCTTAAACAATTTTTAACATGTGACAGCAGAAACATTTCAAGGTTACCATGTAAATAGACACAGAAGCAGATCTCATGGCATTGATAATGGAAGAAGAATAGCATTTTCTGGATACTTAGAATAACATTGAACATGGAAGCTGGACGCAAAATGAACTTTTATACTATCCTATGAGTAACTTATCCACCAAAGTGCTTACCATTCCAGGTGCTGTGAGGAATACAAAATATATGTTAGATCTGTCTTTTTTCCTCAAGGGGCTTATAATGAAGTTGTGTAAAGAAAAAGATACATGAGAGGGTTCAGAATATTTCAAGCTAAACTGCTGGTACTGAGAAAACCCTGATTCTGAGAAATGAATGATTAGTTTGAGCTAAAATTAAAAAGTACATAATAAAACGTTGGAGTTCTCAAAATACAAAAATACTGTAAAATTCTCTTTAACTAGGTTAATAATCTTCTCCCCAAATCTAGAATTTAATACATATTTCGTGCAAGTTGTAGAATAATTTAGCTATGCTATACTATATCCTATATTCTTATGAATACCATTAAAAATGCATATTCACATGAGTTACAAAGCTGTAACTCAAATTTCAACACTTATGGCTTTAAAAAATTATAGAATTTTAGAGCTGATGCTAATCATTTTTTAACTCAGAGCCAGACTTCTCTATCTCCTTTTCCAGAAAGTTAAGGAAAACCTAAAACATTAAAAAATATGATTAGTTTTGGTTCTTCATTCGCCTAGTTTGTGGATTATCTGGCTTCCTTCCCTCCTAATGGAGAGCTGCCAGACTTCTGGTCTTTACATGTAAAGCACTTAGAAGACCTTTTCATATGTAGTTAAGTGCTCAGTAGCTATTGCTGCTGCTGCTATTGTTATTATTACTCTTACTACTTCTACTGCTGCTGCTGCTACTGTGGCTTCCACTGCAGCTATTACTGTTACTAGTATTACTGCGGCTGCTACTATTTGCTCATTGTTGACTAGCCCCCCTGACCCCATAGTGGACTGGCAGCATAAATTAAAGAATATGAGGGGCACTTGGGTGGCTCAGTCAGTTGAGCATCTAGCCCTTGATTTCGACTCAGGTCATGATCTCAGGGTCGTGGAATTGAGCCCCGCACCTGGGTCCCTGCTCAGTGCGGATTCTACTTGGGATTCTCTCTCCCCACCTGCCCTCTCCTGGCACTCGGGCACCCACACACACGCCCTCTTACTCTCGCTCATTAATTAATTAATTTATTTATTTAAACCATCTTTTGAAAGAAAGAACAAATGAAGGGACATGAAAATTACTCTAGACCAGGGGTTCTTTACTTGGAGTCCAAAGATCTTCAAATATGTGAACTTGGATGGAAAAAGTTTACATCCTTATTTTCACTAACCTCTAACAGAAATTTAGCATTTCCTGTCATTATAAATGTAGACAACATGCCACAATAATATTAACAGTACCTGTGCCTTTGTCACCAGTAGAAATCACAGATATTTTTATATCACTTTATAGTTGTTGCAGAAATATCCTTTATGTTCATCAATACTTTTCACCACTAGCACTTGTTATTTAACTCATTAATAAAAAAGCATATAGGGATGCTTGGGTGGGTTAGTCAGTTAAATGTTTCACTCTTTGGTTCAGGTCATGATCTCAGGGTCATGAGATCGAACCCCAGGTCAGACTCCCTGCTCAGCAGGAAGTCTGCTTCTCTCTCTCTCTCTCCCCCCTCCCTCCGTGCTCTCTCTTTTTCTCTTTCTCTAAAATAAATAATAAAATCTTTTAAAAAGGGGCGCCTGGGTGGCACAGTGGTTGAGCGTCTGCCTTTGGCTCAGGGCGTGATCCCAGCATTATGGGATCGAGCCCCACATCAGGCTCCTCTGCTATGAGCCTGCTTCTTCCTCTCCCACTCCCCCTGCTTGTGTTCTCTCTCTCTCTGGCTGTCTCTATCTCTGTTGAATAAATAAATAAAATCTTTTTAAAAAAAATCTTCTAAAAAATAAAATATATAAAACTAAAAAGCATATATATTGCTATGTCATAAATTCAGGTTTTTAAATATTTTGGTATTGCATATATAATATATATATTGCATATATAACATATAATTCCCTTTCTTTGTAAGTTAGTTTAGTTGAGATATGGAATCTGAAATTATATCAATAAAGTTTCATACACTGTTGCATTAAAATACACTGGCCTATCTTGCACACTGAATGGCTCTTTTATTCACATATGATTTTATAACATCATGCACTGGTCATTTGCAAAGCATTGGTTCACTGAATTATGCAGATCTTCAAAACACTGACACATTTCACTATACAATAAGAAAAAAATCACATTTGTTAATAGCACTATAATCTCACTGGAAAAGTCTTTCGATTTGGGGAAGCTGACAAGTTCACAGTGCTGAACACAAATCTTCCAAAATTCTAATTTTCACATGAAAGTTCAAATTTTATCATTGGCAACAAATACTGTCAGTTATTTTTCCTTGAAGTGACAGGCTCACTTCATTCATTTTTGAAAAAATGTCTACCAAATACCCATGTCTGAATAAATTTTGTTTGCCTGTCAGTTATTCTTTCAAGTAAAAATGGTGTTCCATGAGAAAAGGTGGCTATTCCCTTGCACAAGTATTTTTCCTCAAGATAGCCATCGTGCTTTGGTGTGTATCAGAAGAGCTTTATATGTATTCTCCATTTTGTCACATAGGTATGTGTCAAAGGTCTAGATTTAATAAAATTAATAATTTTTATTGCTTCATCTAGACATTCTTAAGTGAAATTGGCATTGTTTTTTCCATAGCAATAATGAATATAATAATACATTTGTGGCACATTTTGGTGCCACTAATTTGATTCATGTTGAGGCACCAACAGTTTTAGCCATTACTGCTTTTATACCAGTAGTGCAAATGCCAACACAGTAAAATAATAATAATAATAATAATAATAATAATAATAATAATAATGTCTTAATATTATTATGAAATTGTTTTAACCTTGTATACCTCCTGAAAAAGACTCAGGAATCCCAGCGAACCATCAACTACACTTTGAGAGTTGCTTATCACAGTACATGCTTTATAAATGTTAACTATTGTTATGACTAGCTATAGGGATTATATTTTTCTAATTAAAACTTTGGGTTATTGGGGTGCCTGGGTGGCTCAGTGGTTGGATGTCTGCCTTTGGCTCGGGTCATGATCCCAGGGTCCTGGTATCGAGCCCCACATCGGGCTACCTGCTCAGTGGAGAGTTTGCTTCTCCCTCTACCTGTCCCTGCAGCTCCCCCTGCTGTGCTCTCTCTCTGTGTCAGATAAATGAATGAAATCTTTAGAAAAAATAAAACCAAAAAACTTTGGGTTATAATATCTCACATGGTCTACATGTGAAGAGGTGCAGAAACAGAGACAGCGCCCCCCCCACATAATTTTTGTTCTTTTTTCATTTTGCCTCATACTATAGTTAGATTATACCCAGCATTCAGACATTAAGGCCCCAAGAACAGCAATAAGACTTTACCTAGGCCTGCCACTCAGCATTACCTACTACCAGGTTTATACAGAGCAAGAGCTTAATGAGATACTTGTTCAATAAATAATGAACAAATGAACAAATGAAAAAAATCTGTCCATTCTAGACTGGTCAGTAACTGGTGGAAGGACAGAGGTTAAAGTAGTAGATAGTTGATGTTTCTTTGTTTCATTTCATTTCAACTACAGTACTTTTGTTTAGAAAATCAAATTTGTATTCATAATCAACCAAGGTTACCTTTTATAAATAACATTATATTTATAATTTTTTTAAAAGTAGGCTCCACATCCACTGTGGGGCTTAAACTTATGACCCTGAGATTGAGAGTCACGTGCTTTACCAACTAAACCAGCCAGGCACCCCAAATGTTTATAACATTAAACAACATTAACTTTTTTCCTTATTAAAACGATAACATATGTTAATTGCAGAAAATACAGACCAAAAAGAGAAAGAGAAGAAATTAGTGGGAATTCTACCATCTAGAAATAAATTTCTTGAAATTCTGGTATCTTTCTTTTTTTCTATGCAGGTACATAATTTTTTACCTCCTATTTTGTTACTTCCTTTTTCATCTAACACTGTATAAGGAGTGTTTTCCTATATTACCACATATCCTTCTCTAACATAATTTTCAGTATGTTATATCATATATTATTTGGAAGTGCTTCAGAAATAATGAGTTAAGCAGAGTCTTGTTTGGACTTTTTTCCATGTTATTCCTGTCCCACCTCATCATTAGCCAGAAAAACTAGTAATTAGCAGTAACACAGAATGAAACGATAAGTAAACTCAAAGTATTCACTGAGCATTTTTACCTTTCTGTCATTGTCACAAGTACCATGGCAATGAATAACAAACCTACAGCAGAAATAGTCCTGAAAACAGGAAAGAAATAAAAATTTAGAATACCCACAAATAAGACATTTTAAGATGTATCTAAAGAGAAATACACCTGGATCGTGTAGCCAAGAAGAAAGAATTCCCCTCTTGGGAAGCTGCACTAGAAAAATGCTCAAAGATGGGATGTGTGGTAAACTGTTCAGCTTGTCCACTAAAAAGTCAACCCAGAAGCTGCATGAAATGAATGGGCAGAAACATAAAGATTAAAATAAGTAGGATTTGAAATACAAAGAACTCTATGACTGCATTGCTAAAAGGGACAGTTAGGTAGAGGTTAAGGGCATTCTAGTCTAGATTCTGTTTCAGGTTTTTGAAAAATATATATCAATCTTGAATTTTCTCCTTAACTTCACAGATAGCTAGTATAGTCAATTGAATATAAAAGAAACATCAAACTAAGAAGAACACTATCAAAGAGAGAAAATCCACAAGCAACAGAGTGAGATTTTAAATAAGCAGGAAAGAAAATGGAACTGGACATCCCCAAAGAAAACTATATCCATATATATTATATAATAAAGCATATTTCATATATTATTGTTTCATGTATTATAAATATGGTTTATTATATATGTAAAGAAAACTATATCCAGATATTTTTTATCTGTGGAGAAATGGAAACCTAATTATTTGTAATAAATGATTCAGACAGATACTTAGTTCTAAGCCCTGCCTTCTGGGAGTTATCAATTTTAAAGAACTTTTGTGCCATTCAAAATGAAATTCTTATAAGTAATTGAAAACAATATAATAACACTTTCTGTATAAAAGCATATATTTTCTGTGATTTATTTCTACTAAATGAAGTGAACTACTGAGTCATGATAAAGACTTTTGTACCCAGAGCCTTTAAGTGACTAAGGAACACCATGGACAGTGATCTTAAGCCCTACCTCCACCCCTCACAATTTATTTGAGTACTTCAGTTGTGTTCCTCAATTTTTATAATTCAATAAAAGCAGTATCTAGATGGTTTTTAAATGTATTCTTTGAAAACTGTTTTATGTAAAATAAATTTCCTGAATTACATTAAAATATACAACTATATTCTCTCTTTACATACATATATATACACACACACACACACACACACACACACACACACACACACATACTTCCTATATTCTAATCTATATAATAAATCAGAAGTCTGGGAACAGTAAGTACTTTCTAATTTTTAGTAAGGTTGAGGAGGTCATTTCTTTACTCAACATGGTTCAGTGGCTTACCTAAGATTCAGAGAGTTCCATGTTCTATTTTCTCAGCTTTTTCCATAAAGTATTGAAAAAATTCCAACCCTCTCAGACTAGCATTCTACATCCTTAATTTACACTCACCCATTCCATTATTCCTCCAAGATCATTCATCCAGCTAAATCTATCCAATCCATCCAAAACAATCTCTTTACGAATCCTTGAACACATCTTGCAAATTCTGCCTCTAAGTACTTGCCCATATAACTTCTTCAATATTTGCCCCTTTCTATCATTAGTTCCTTCGACCCAGATCAAAATGAACCTGCTTCCTCCACCAAATGTTGCCTAAATAATCCCACTCATTTTGATCATTCATGTATCAGTTATTTTAAAGAACATAGCACATTCATATCACCACTGACATATTGCTCTCAAGTTGTTTTCCTGAGGCTGTCTTTATTCTTTGACTGTAAGTTTCTTGAGGGCAAACACCATGGCTTCATTTTTTGTTTGTTTGTTTCAAGAATATGGAAGATAAAAAGAAGAAATAATAAAAAGGAGAAGGAAGAAAGAGAAAGGGGAAATGGAGAAGAGATAGAAAGAAGAGAAGCAGAAGATAAATCTGTGAGAGTCTGTTTTCTAGTATGGACAATGAAAATAATGACATGGAGTTGCTCTGTGAAAGTCAAATTAACATGAATAAGTCTAGTTCTGATGAGCAGTCAATTTAAAGATTACAGTCTGATCCCTCCCCATCCCTGGTCCATGCTCTATTTTTTTCTACTTATCTTTCCTAATTGTTATTTCTAATTTTAAATCTAATGACCACTCTGTTTAAAATTTCAGCCCCCCATCTCCTCCTTTACACTCTTTACTTTTTCTTTTTTATATACTTATTTTTTAAAGTTAACTTCTTTTCTTTGAAGATTTTATTTGTAAGTAATCTCTATACCCAACATGGGGCTCAAACTCACAACCCCAAGATCAAGAGTCATGTGTTTTACTGACTGAGCCAGCCAGGCACCCTGTCTTTTTTATATATTTATCACCTTTTAACATACTAAATAATTTACTTACTATATATGTTTTATTATTGTCTCCCCATCCCTACCCAACTCCAAGCAAGCTCCATGATGGAAGGAATCTTTGTTTTGTTCCCTAATGTAACTCCAGTCCATGAAGCAGTATCTGACACAGAGTAGATACTCAGTAACCACACTGAATGAATGAAGCTTTCTGCAAATGTCATAAATAGGCTCTGGGATTTTCACAAATACCCACAAGAAGTCACAGTGGTCAATGGAAAAGCTACTCCCTTGTTAATGCTGCATACCAGCATTATCAACCACCTAAAAAATGGCTGATTTAGATCCCAATCAGATTAAACACCATCTAAAAACTAACAGTACAAAGAGTCAAACAGAACTTTACAGAGGATATGGCAAATGTGGTCTTCACCACAGGCCCCCTGAGGGGCTAAGTGTTAACCAAATGAAATGGCGATAAGGAGCGACAGGTGGCCAATCTGGCTCAGAGGCCTTAACTACTCCCTCCCCACTCACAGTGAAAGCCACAAAGTACCTATAAAAGAGGACTTGCTGTCTCAGGAAATCTCTCTAGGCATGTCTCATATTTCTCTTCCAGCTGGCTGACTTGGTGTAAGTTCTCTGCTTCCAACCCAGTTGCCATCCCCTGCCCTGTGTCTTCTGATGAAGCATCCAATAAGTAGGCCTCTTTGATTTGCAAACTAATTGTCTTTGGGTCTCCTTTGGCTCTACCATAGTCCCTTGCTTGTCTAAGACAGAAGTCTATATAGCTTTTAAAAGGCATGGTTTGCAGATAGCCACCTTCAGAAATGTTTGAAAAACAGTCTTGCCGTTGACCTCAGTAATTCCTCTCAGACAGCAGTAGAATCAGTAATGATGGGTTCAAATACTAGTTCTACCACCTCATAGTCAACTGGCTCTGAACCTAAGTTCCTATTCAAAATAAGCAACCTCCTTTGCAAGGTTATTGTGCACACAGGCCTCTTTCCCCCATCTCTAGAGCTAGACAAATTTAACTTGACCTTTAAATGTTGGCTCTGTGTCATATACACTAGCTCAGTCTCAAAAAGCTAACAATATTTAGATGATGTGTTGACAAGTCCCAAAGAAAATATCTCCATGACACCTGGAAAAACCTGGGCTTTGGAATCACATAGGCCTGAATCAGTTGGTGCAGCCCCTTTCCAAGCTTTTTCCATGACCTTGGTTAACTTACTTTTCTTCATCTATAAAACAAGTATGTAATAAATATTCACAAACTTGTTGTAAGGATTAAAATAGATAATGTATGTAAAGTGCTTGGCATAGCCTGATATACTTTTGGTACTTAAGGGCTAATAGCTATTATTATTAATATTAATATAGATATGGTCTAATATATTCTCTACTGAAATTAGTACTGGGATGAAAAAGACCTGGGCTATTTTCCTTGAAGGCTAGGTCTGTGTCTTTTCTTCTCCAGTAATACAGTATATTTGTTGTGTGAGTGAATGAATAAATGAACAAATGAAGGAACAACATAATAATAGAAAGAACACCACAAATGATGTCAGGAGTCCTAGGTGCTTGACTTATTTCTACCACAATTGAATAACTGAAGACATGGATATTAGATTACTTCCAAGTCCTTTTGGACTTCTAAGTTCTTCTAAGTTCTAAGTTCTTTGATTCTGACAAATCGTTTTCCTTTTTTTTTTTAAGATTTTATTTATTTATTTATTTGAGAGAGAGAGAGAGAGAGACAGCATGAGTGAGGGAGAGGCAGAGGGAGAGGGAGAAGCAGACTGCCTGCTGAGTGTGGAGCCTGACATGGGGCTCCATCCCAGCACCCTGAGATCAGGACCCTAAGATCAGGACCTAAGCCAAAGTCAGATGCTTAACTAACTGAGCCACACAGGCATCCCAATTCTGACATTATTTGAAAAGGTACAAAATACACATGACAAAAGAAAGGGAAATTCTTAATCTACCTCTGAGACCTGCTACTAATAACTGAATTGTGTCCCCTCAAAATTCATATGTTGAAGTCCTAACCCCCAGTGTGACTGTTTGAGGAGACAAGGCTTTTACAAAAGCGATTAAGGTTAAATGAAGTCATAAGAGTAGGCCTAATCCAATAGGATTCCTTCTAAGAAGAGACACCAGAGAGTTTGCTCTCTCCACCATGTCAGGATACAGGGAGAAGGTGGCCCATCTGCAAGCCAGGAAGAGAGCTCTCACCAGAAACCAAATTGGCCAGCACCTTGATCTTGAATTCCCCAGTCTCCAGAAGTGTGAGAAAATAAACTTCTATTGTTTAAGCCATGTAATTCATGCTATTTTTTATGGCAGCCTGAGATGACTAAGAAACCTGTTATATGCCATATCTATTAGAAATATTCAATCCTAGGGGTGCATGGGTGGCTCAGTCGGCTAACTGCCTGCCTTCAGTTCAGGTTATGATCTCAGGGTCCTGGGATTGAGCCCTGCATGAGGTTCACTGCTCAGCAGGGAGTCTGCTTGTCCCCCTCCCTCTGCTCCTCACACCCCAACTCTCTCTCTCAAATAAATAAATAAAATCTTTTTTAAAAAGAAAGAAATATCCAACCCTATATTCGAAGTTCTCTAAGAATATAATTTTAAACCTCCACACTGCCTTCCATTCCAAACTCTTATAAATTTGATATCCAGAGGTTCCTTGAATTACTGTATCACAATAGCAAATTGATAATTCTAATAAACTACTCATTTGATTGAATTTATAAACACTTTAGTACTATGTTTCAGGATGTTAATTATCAGTTTGAAAAGCTCATATCCTTTACTCTCTTGTTTACTTGACATTTATTGAGCAAATTTCATGTTTGTTAATAAATAAATCAATGCAAAATCCCTAAGATATTAAAGTAAATTTGCTCACCAATTTATCCTAACAAATCGTGTCTGTCATAGCTGAAAGAATGGGAAATTCCCCTTCATTTGATGAAGAAGAACAATGGCTTGTGACAAACTCTAAAACAGCTAGGGTTGGGCATTATTTCTTGGTAGAGAAGAAATTCCTAAGTAAACAGGTCTTACCTGGGAGACTTTTGTACATACTTATACATTGCTCAGTATGGTAGCTCCTCGCCACATGTGGCTATAGAGCACTGGAACTATGGCTAGTCCAAACTGAGATGTGCCATAAGTAAAATATCTCATTAATAATTTTTACATTTACTATATATTAAAATAATAAGACCTGGGGTATATTAATATAAATATTATTAAAATTAACTTCACCTTTTTTTTTTTTACTTTTTAAATGTGGCTACTAGAAAATTTAAATTTATATATGCAGATGGCATTATATTTCTAATGGACAATGCTGTTCTAATTAATTCCTTGTCACACTTGAAAGTACTTAGTTAAAGCAAAGTATAAGTCAAGGATTAAATATGGCCAACAGATATGTTTTATTTGTGCACACAATTAAAACAATTTTTAATTAATTTACAATATCTAAACATTGACACATTTCAAATCAAAATTCTAGGGGCGTCTGAGAAGCAAAGTCCATTAAGTGGCCAACACTTGGTTTGGGCTCAGGTCATGATCTCAGGATCGTGAGATCGAACCGCCTGTCATGGAGCCCCTGTGCTCAGCACAGAGTCTGCTTGACACTTTCTCCCCCTTTCCCACTACCCCTCCTGGCTCGTGCTCTCACTTTCTAAAGTAAATAAATAAATCTTTTAAAAAAACGTTTTAAAAAAGTGCTGCTTCTTACTTCTTTTAAAAGTCAGGAGAGCCAGAAACATTAAATCTACATTCTAACATACCAACAACTGGGGGAAATATTGATTAGCAGCTTCCCTCTTTGATCACAGCATGAGCTTTCTTGTTCATGTTAGTCCCTAACCGGCCTGCTCTACCTTCTCTGCCTGGTTTTCGTAGGTATTTGAATTTTGATGTTTGCTTATAGAGAAAAGTTCAAATGTGGAATGGAGTGGAAGAGAAAGCATATGCTTTGGATCTCAGTCATACAGATCCCAGTTTAAATTCCAGTTATCCGTTTAAATGGCCATAGGACTTTGAATAAGTTACTAAGCTTCTCTGAACCTCTATTTCCTCAGTAAAATGGGAATAATAATAACTATATTATAGAAATTAGTAATGATTAAATAAAGTGAAACATATTCAGGAACTGCATCACAATAATTGTGTAATGAATTATATTATTATTTTTCTCCTTTAACTGACTCAATATTTATTTGGGAACTGGGGTATTGATAAGAGAGGTGTAGCTAGATCCTAAGTAGTTTTCATAGTGCTAAGAATACACAAAAGTACAAATGCTCTTTCCCTGAGTGCAAAGATCCTAGGAAGGAGATCTTTTAACATTTTTCCTAGAGGCTACATGATGGTTAAAGCAGTTTTATTAAATAGTTGCATTTTTATTTGTCAATTAGAAATCAAGGCCTCAAAGTTTATTTTAAAGTAAACTCTACCCCCAATGTGGGGCTTGAACTCACAAGCCCCAACATCAAGAGTCTCATGTTCCGTGGACTGAGCCATGGTACCCCAAGACTTCAGATGTTTAACATCTATGCAAGCTTTCAAATCACTGAACCCCAATAATGGTAGATTTTTATTTCAACTGGTGCCATGTTACAGCTTTGTTTTACATCCCAGCAGTGCGTGTAAATTGCAGAAGCCAAGCTTTTCACACCTATAGATACTACAATTTAGTACAACCAAGAGTTAAGGATAAAAGACAGAATGAAAAGGATGCAAGAACCAAGAGCACAAAGATCGACGAAAAAAGTTTCCTATATTACAGAAGCCTGGACACAAACCAGAATGATTTGTTCTATGGACATGCCCCTCTTGGCATAAAATTTGTATCTTATTTGAGCAGCTTGTTCAGTAATAGCCACTGACTAGATTCAAATGCCTGCCCTTCACAGTTCTTACGTCATGATTCATATACTCCCCCAGCTCTTTTTGACTGCCTGAAATTACTTGTGACAAATGATTCTTCAGTGTATTGTCTGCGTTACTTTTTCAAACGTTTCCATGGTTCACAGATAAGTTATCTGATGTATATTGTCCTGTCTCTCCAATAGTAAATTTAGGCATTGAAGGGCTGTTCCCAAAATTCTACTCTACTCCACAAGTTAATCACTCAAAAGAATTCTCCTGGAACACACACATAAATTCCATTTGGATACCACAGTTTGCTATAACAATAAACAAACAAACAGATAGGTAAAAACTAGAAAAAAAGTATAAGTGAATAGTTAGATTGAGAAGGATTCTTCAAAATAATGGAAGAAACAAGTCCAAAGATTTGATGACAAATAAACTTAAATTTCAAAAAGGAAAAACTTAATAATCTGTAGAAAAATAAATCAATAAACTGGAAAAAATCTCTTACAAATACGAGAAAGAAGAGCTATGTTTAATATGTAATGAGCCCGCAGATATTGATTTTTTTAAAAAAACACTAAAGAGCTAGTAGAAAAGTGGTTAAAAGAGACGAGCAATTCACAGAATCAAGACTGAAAATTGGCTAATAAAGTATTTTAAGTTTAAACCTCACCAGTAACCCGATAATTGTGAATTAAAATATAGTAAGAAATCTTTTTTTTCCCTTATCCATCAGATAATCAAGATTTGTTTCATTAACACTCACTTTGGGACAGGATGTGGTAAAACGAACAGACTTATACACTGCTTACATTACTGCCTTTCTGGAAAGCAAAAACCTTTTAAAAGTTCCAAGTTCTTTTAACTTTTTTGTAAGACTAAAATATTTCAAAATAAAAAACTGAAGGATGAAAAGAAATAATCCTAATAGCAAAACCAATACATATTTCCTTAAGAAAATACTTTTACTATATATATTTTTGAGATAGAATTGACACATAGCATTATATTTATTTCAGGTATATAACATAATGATTTGATATTTATATATATTCTGAAATGATTATAATAAGTCTATTTAACATCCATCACAATACATAGCTACATTTTTTTTATTGAAATGAAAACTTTAAAATATACTCGCTTAGCAATTTTCAAATATACAATAAAATAATGGGGCACCTGGGTGTTTCAGTCAGTTAATTGTCCAACTTTTTTTTTTAAAGATTTTATTTATTTATTGGACAGAGGGAGACATAGCGAGAGAGGGAACACCAGCAGGGGGGAGTGGGAGAGGGAGAAGCAGGCTTCCCGCTGAGCAGGGAGCCTGATGTGGGGCTCAATCCCAGGACCCTGGGATCATGACCTGGGCCGAAGGCAGACAACGACTGAGCCACCCAGGCACCCCTGCAACTCTTGATTTTGGCTCAGGTAATGATCTCAGGGTTGTGAGATCGATACCCACATGGGGTTCTGCACTGGGTGTGGAGCCTGCTTAAGATTCTCTCCCTTTCCCTCTGTCCCCTCCCCCCTCCCCCACTCACGCATGTGCACACACACTCTCTCTCTAAAACAAATATACAATAAAATATTATTAAGTATAGTCACCCTATTGTACATTACTGTGTATTTATTTATTTATTTATTTATTTAATTTTTTTTTTAAGTTGTGAATCCATTGATTTTTTTTTAAACAGATCTAATCTTCTCTCTAAAGCAGTGATTCTCAAAATGTGTTCTCTGGACCAGCAGCAACAGCAGCATCTGGAAACACGTTAGAAATGCAAATTCTCATGTGCACCCAGATTTACTGATTGAGAAATTCTGGGAGTAGGACCCAGCCACGTTTTAATAAGCCCTCCAGGTGATTCTGATGCATGCTTAAGTCTGAGAACAACTGCTCTAAAGTTATAGAAAATACAATGGATAGAAGAATGTATTAAATAACTCCATGAGAATGCAATAAGATAAAACTAGAGTGTGGGAAAGTCTATGTGACCAATTCTCCATTTCTTCAACAAATAAACGGCACAAGGGGGAAAAAGAGAAAGGGAAAGTATTAAAAGTTAAAAGAGACTTCAATATAACAAAGGGGAACCTGGCTGGCTGAGTCAATGGAGAGTGAGACTCTTGCTCTCAGGATTGTGAATTTGAGCCCCACGTTGGGTGTATAGATTGCTTAAAAATAAAATCAAAAAAAAAGAGTCAAACATGATAATAAGGAGTTACTATTTATTATGTGAACATTGTAATATGGTTATGATTTTTAAACAACCCTTAGAAAGTCCTTATCCATTAGAGACTTTAAAAAATTATTTTAAAAAACAGATGAAGCAAATATGGCAAATGTTAACTATATAACTAGGTGCTTAAAAATATTAGTTTGCTATGCTATTCTTTCTACTTTTTTGCTTTGAAATTTTTCATAGTAAATAGCAAAAGCAAACAAAAACTTCAGACTTACTAGCCAATAATTCCCATTTTAGAAATTTATCTTAAGGAAATATTCAGATTCTGGAAGTACTTACTTATAAAGATCTTCATCACAGCATTATTCATACTACAAACTGTTAGAATCCCAAATATCCAAAAATTTTTAAAATGGTATAATAAATTATGAGACTTTCATGTAGTAGAATATGATGCAGCTATTAAAAAGAATAATCTTTTTTTAAGATTTTTATTTAATTTGTTTATTTATTTGACAGAGAGAGAGACAGCGAAAGAGGGAACACAAGCAGGGTGAGTGGGAGAGGGAGAAGCAGGCTTCCTGCTGAGCGGGGAGCCTGATGCGGGGCTTGATCCCAGGACCCTGGGATCATGACCTGAGCCAAAGCCAGATACTTAATGACTGAGCCACCCAGGCACCCCAAAAAGAGTAATCTTTTTAAAAAGCAAGATACACAGTATAATTATTTTTTTTGTAAAAAAGAAATATATGCCTAGAAAAAGACTAGAAGGAACTGCATTAAAATGTTAAGGGTAGGGGCGCCTGGGTGGCTCAGTTGCTAAGCGTCTGCCTTCAGCTCAGGGCATGATCCCAGCATTCTGGGATCGAGCCACATCAGGCTCCTCTGCTAGGAGCCTGCTTCTTCCTCTCCCACTCCCTCGGCCTGTATTTCCTCTCTCGCTGGCTGTCTCTCTCTCTCTGTCAAATAAATAAATAAAATCTTTATAAAAAAAATGTTAAGGGTAGTTGTATCTGAATACTGAAGTTATGGATCATATGTATTTTCTTCTTTGCAACTTTCCATGCTTTCCAAATTATCAATAATGCATATGTACCCTTTCATAAGATGAAAATACTTTAATAAAAACAAAATTATTTTTGTCAAAATGGTTATAAAAATAAAGTAGTATACAAAAAAATTAAGACTTTTTTTTAAAGGTCTGAGAATCATCTTGGAAATTAGCTAATACTTGATGAGAGAGAGGGGAGTTACACTTACAGTGGAGCACATGTTATTCGTACTATTCATTTGACAGTAATATACATCTTTAGATTATGTTTGTATGTCCGTGTACATATTCATTCTACAATACTCAATAAAGATTTTTTGAGAATCTTACCTTCATGAAGGTTACATTCTAATGGGAGAAGGCAGACAATGAAGAAAAAATTTAAGTATTTATGATATGTCAAATAAGAAGTGCTATGAAAAATAATAAAGCAGGGGAAATTGGGAGTGCTGGGTTGTTAGGGGAGCGGTGAAATTTCAAATAAGGTAGTTAGCAAAGGTCTAACTGAGAAGGTAACATTTAAGGATGTCACCTAAAGAGGTGACAGAGTGGACCAGGCTATTATCGGAGGGAAGAGGATTTCAGGCCGATGAAACAGCAAATACAAATATCCTAAGGCAGAAGCATGCCTGGGGTACATACCTTGCTTGTCTCTCTAACTTGACTACAGTCTCTTTGAAAGAAATATGTAATCACCTGCTTCTTTTGTCACAGCCCTGATCACAATACCTAGAGTAGTACTTAGGAAGCATTCATTAGAGATAATGGTGCAAGGACTGAAAATAATTAGAATCTATCATCTTTTCCTTAAAGATAGCCCATTATCATATTGTCTCTCATTTTTTACAAATAACTTTTTAACATAAGATCTGTTCAAAGTTGGGTGTGTTTCAAGAGGTGGAAATGTTTCCTTCTCCAGATTAATTCAAACAATTGAAGTAACAGTGGGCAGGGATGTTCTGAAGGAGATACAAGTATCAGATGGTTTACTGGACTAGGTGACCCATTATACTCCTTTCCATCATTCAACAGTCAACAAACATTACTTAGCAATGAACAAGATCAAAATCCTTGCTTTTCTGAATTAATTATCTTGACAGCACCCTAATAGCTGCTATAAAGCTAGTGGATTGTCAAACACTCATTGCTGGTTAAAAACAAGAAAACCTCTCCCTTTCTTAAAGTTAACAATTTATAAAGTCATAATACTTATTTACCAGAGCATATGCTCCTCAATTTAAGAGAATATCTTATTCATATTTAAATCTCCAGAACCTGAGATCAAGACCTGAGCTGAAATCAAGAGTCAGACGCTTGGGGCACCTGGGTGGCACAGCGGTTAGGCGTCTGCCTTCGGCTCAGGGCGTGATCCCGGCATTCTGGGATTGAGTCCCACATCGGGCTCCTCCGCTAGGAGCCTGCTTCTTCCTCTCCCACTCCCCCTGCTTGTGTTTCCTCTCTTGCTGGCGGTCTCTATCTCTGTCAAATAAATAAATAAAATCTTAAAAAAAAAGGGGGGGGAGGAACTCATTTAAAAAAAAAAAAAGAGTCAGACGCTTAACTGTGCCACCAGGTGACCCTTAAATACATAATCTTGAATAAACTCCATATTCTCCACATTTCTTCAGTCCCTAGCCTGGCATTTAGTAGTTACTCAATTATTTTGTTGATAGAAAGGTAAGGCATAATTACAAATGATAATCACGGGGGTGCCTGGGTGGCGCAGTCGTTAAGCCTCTACCTTCAGCTCAGGGCGTGATCCCGATGTTATGGGATCAAGCCCCACATCGGGCTCCTCCGCTAGGAGCCTGCTTCTTCCTCTCCCACTCCCCCTGCTTGTGTTCCCTCTCTCGTTGGCTGTCTCTGTCTCTGTTAAATAAATCAATCAATCTTAAAAAAAAATGACAATCACAAATTGAAAATATATTTACAATTAATTTGGTTATTTTTTTTTCACATTAAACATCAACATGAAGCAACGGCATTGATTTAAACTGAGTATTTTACTTGTAGTGAAACTGACAAAAAAAAAGACTAATCCTTCTTTGTTCATAAAATTCTGGGGTTTTTTTTGTTTTGTTTTTAAGATTTTATTTATTTATTTGACAGAGAGAGAGAGAGAACAAGTAGGCAGAGCTGCAGGCAGAGGAAAAGGGAGAAGCAGGCTCCCCATTGAGCAGGGAGCCCGATGTGGGGTTCGATTCCAGGACCCTGGGATCATGACCTGAGCTGAAGGCAGCTGCT
Organism: Ursus arctos; assembly: GCF_023065955.2. Classification (NCBI taxonomy): domain Eukaryota; kingdom Metazoa; phylum Chordata; class Mammalia; order Carnivora; family Ursidae; genus Ursus; species Ursus arctos. Next base: position 54,478,871 of record NW_026622786.1, on the reverse strand, counting down.
CAACTGACTGAGCCACCCAGGCGCCCCTGAGTTTTTTTTTCAAAGTTATTTATTCCCAGTAAGGGTCCCCACTGGTTAAAGTAGAGATCTTCTACTTTAAAAATCTTTCACTTAATTAAGGGGGGGAAAAATCACAATATTTTCATGGAATCTTTTCTACAGACAAAAGCATAGGGTTAACTAAAGATTAAAGGTAACGTTTCCACGGATGTAATTGTTAGATGAAACTAAGTTGCAGTAATAAATAGATCCTCCAAATTCAGGAGGATTTTTTAAAGAAAGTTTATCCTTTCTCACATAATGGCCCAGGGAAGGAATTCAAGTCACATGTGGCTTGCTCCACAGTCTTTCGAGGATAACAGCTCTGCCATCTTTAACACGTGGCTTCCAAGGTTGCCCTGGGCATCATCACTCCAGTCAGCCAGAAGGAAGAAAGGGCATAAGGGCCATGAGTGGAAGGTTTTACAGGCCAAATGTGAAAGTGATACATATCACCTCCCCTCAAAATCCCCATCACATAGCCACATCTAATTGCAAGAGAAACCCAAAAATATAGTCAAGCTCTGGATCCAGGAAGAAGAGGATAATATTTTAATAGACTACTGGTGATCTCTGCCATAATGGAATTGTAAATGAAACTCTAATTCTCTAAATATTCTTTCCTCACCTCCGTACTGAGAATATTTGCCAGTGTTTATAGCCTCTGGTTAAATGTGCACCCTGCAAAAGGCTCTTATAGGAAATGCCCCGTCATAGTTCATATTTATGAATAGATTATGTTCCAAAAGTTCACTTGTGAGTTCACTAGAATAGATTTTCTGAAAGAAGTACAATACTAGGCTAACCCACAACTTATTACTTATCCTATATAGACAAACACTATAAACCTGCTGAGTTTTGGATGAGGTGAGAAGAATGAAGTTTCCTTTTGTACTCCTGGGAAAAAAGAAAGGTTGACTGGATAAAACAAGTTTTTATTCAACTCCTCCTCACCTCATTACTCTCCTTTCCATAGGTACCTGTCACCCTCACATCCTGCCCACCCAAGCCTATCCTACTGCCCATTTCCCATCAGCATTTATTATCAATGCTACTGCTCTTATCTGGATGTTAAAGCAGTGGGTTTACATTTTAAGAAGCATTTCCACAGATACACTTATAATAATATCTAACATTTCTTGGGGCGCCCGGCTGGCTCAGTCATTAGAGCATGCGACTCTTGATCTCGGGGTTGTAAATTTGAGCTCATATTTGGTGTAGAGATTACTTAAAAAAAAATCTTTAAAAAAATACTTAACATTTCTTGAAAACTTATTATATACCAGAACTAAGTTCTCTGAACTTCATCTTACTCATTTAAATATGGAGATAATAAGAACACTTACCTCAAGATGTTATTGTAAGGATGAAATGAGATAATGCCTATAAAGTGCTTTATTGTTGCCTGACATCAGTAAATGTACTTAACAAATGTTAGCTATTATTTTCCTAATTTGTTTATTATTACTCAGTGATAGGGTGAAAGTGTGAAGAGCTCATTATCACTCAGCTGTTCCCTTCTCCTGCAGGAATCTCCCATCCCTCCAACCTATAAAGGAAATAACAATCACACTTTTTTGAATGTTGACAATGGTTCTCAATGCTAATGTGCTTGAACTGCTTGTTAAAAATGTAAAAATCCCCATTCAGTCAGTCTCAGGTAAGCACTGCTACCACATTGAACAACACCAGGGGGCACCATTCACAATGTATTGCATATAAATGGTGCTTCCTGGAGTCTTGCAAATTTGTAGTTCTGAAGTTGAAGCCCAGGAAATTGTATTTTTAACAAAGACCCAGGTGATAACAGACAATTCTCAAAGGTCTTTGAGACTGTTCTAGCGTAACTGTTAAAAGTGTGAGGACCTGAGAAAGAATGTGTCCCTCAGGCTAACTCAGTTTCTAAAAGTGGCTGTAAAGAATATCAACAAAATAACATTTTGTTAAGATTTTATTTTTGTAGTGTTCTCTACACACAACGTGGGGCTCAAACCCACAACTCTGAGATCAAAAGTCACATGCTCTACTGAGCCAGCCAGGTGCCCCTTAACAAAATAACAATTTTTAATGTCATCTACTACAACCTAATCATAGCTTTGTTATTCAGAATTCTTCTCAGTAGCCAAATTCTGTGTAATGAGACTTTAACCTGTAATTTCCTTCCAAAGGCTTGGAAAAGCTCTTCAGACATTATCTCATTAATCCTCAGGACAGATCTCTGAGACAGGTGGCAGACATAGGACTTTTCATTACAGGTAGCTTGAGGCATGAGCAGGGTTCCCGGCCCCACAAGACCAGCCTCAGTACCTGGATGGGTCTTCTGTAATCTTCCCAGTCTTCATCTATAACGCACCGAGCTTCCGCTTTTTGCTGGGGAAATCTTCACTGGTTCCCATATAAGAAGGGTTGTTAAGAAGGCAAATTTCATTCATTTGCCCAATCCATTCATTCACAAATATTTATTAGCTACTACTTAATAGGCCTAATGCTTTTTGGAAGTCAGGGGGTGTTGAATTATAAATGCACAAGTAAGCAACTATGTTCTGAGGAAATCACTATGGGACCATAAAAAGGAAAGGAAGCACACATTAATTGAGCACTAATTACTAAATGCAAGGTATTATGTTGGTATCTTTACTCAGATTATCTTTTATTCCTTGCAATAATTTTGAGCAATAATGACAGATATCCTTTTTACAATCTTCAAAAAAATTTACACTTCTATAATTTTTATAATTGGTTACATACCTGTAGTTACATATTACAGGCAGACTTTGAAATTTGTCTGATTCCAAAATCCATGCTTTCTCCGTAGTCCATACCCTTAAGAAGAATACAACCCAGTAATACAGACAAGTACACAAATGACTTTTGTATAATAACAATCATGATGATAGCTAACAGTGTGCCAGGCATCAAACCAAGCACTTCATATAGATTCTTTCATGTAATCTTCACGCCAACTCTGTGAAGTAGAGACTATTAATCAGCCTGAATTACAGATGAAAAAAATCTGAGGCTTCGAGAAGTTAAATAACTTTCCTGCAGGAGAGAAAACTTGAATAACACCACTGCTATCACAAGAAGGAGTTGGCTTGTTCTACAAGATCTCAAGAAATAAATATAGGACCAAAGGTTAGGATCTTCCGAGAGACAGATTTTGGTTCAAAACGAAGATCTTACTGACAGAGCAATCCAAGTATTGCCTCTGGAGGGAGTAAATTCTACTTCTAAAGAGTTTAAACAGCTAATTACCAGTTCAAAGACACATTATAAGATGGATATTATTATCTCAAGAATGTTCTCCTGTTCTCTGCCCCGCCACACCCCACTCCCACTTCAACTTCCATACATTCTTCAGATTTCAACCTAAATATCACTTCCTCAGAGGCATCTTTCCAGATCCTCCACACTAAGAGCCTCCATTATACATCATCTTAATTCCTGTACTTCTCCTTCATAACACTTAAAACTGTAATTAATAACTAATTATGTAATTAATTACAGAATGTAAGTTCTTGCAGGGAAGAGACTATGTGAATCTTGTTCCTGGATGTTTACCTACCTAGGACCTACCAGTGTCTGGCACATGTTAGATGCTCAATAAATAGCTGTTGACTGAATGACTAAGTGACCATTGATAGGTGATTGGACAAATGAGGGTCTCAGAACCAGCTGAAGATGACACAAACTCCCTCTGCTAAACTGACTTGAACATTTCAGACTACCCATTTCTTGGGGCCTTTCATATACCTGCTAAAACTTCCACCTCATTGTTCTCTCATCCACACTTTTTACCTTTTCCTTTGTTTGCAGCTCAGTGACAAAACCTCAACCACACTGGTCCATCCTTGTGTTGGAAACTGTGTGGTAAGGACTAGCATTCATTTCCAACACTCTTGGCTTCTCTGCACCGATTTATTTCATATTCATCCATGGGCTTTGGCCTGCCTATCGCCCTTGTCCATCTGTTTGGACAGCAATGTGCCTGCTTGTGGGTGGTTAGATTCTTGGAATGGGACGGAATCTCCAAACAATGCAAGAGGTTTACATGGGCAAGCAGCACTGCATAGTCAGAGACATCTGTCTTGTGGGGAGGGTCTTCTCTCTGAAAGTCAGGGTGACACATACTCCCTTTACACTTGACTATACCTGTAGAAATGTGGATGCCCAAACCAAAAGATCAGAATCTCAAAAGGAAAATAAAAATAGTCACAAAGCATTCGTTTGACAAACATAACTGACAGCCCATTCTGGGCTACGCAGTGGTGTATAAGGGCTAGAGATATATGACCTGCAAAACTGAGGAAAAGCAATATGTTAAGTGCGGGATACATACCAAGTTACAGGAGCACAGAGAAGAGATGAGAATGCTCAACAGACCTGAAGAGTCGCTGGGAATATTCAAAATACATACCCAGGAAATTGTGCCAGGGATTTTCTGCACATTGTGTTATATTAGTCAACAGAGGAGGAAAATGAACTGCAACAGAGAGAGAACAGCTAAACCCAAAACTCAAGATGTAGCCATGCCAATCAGTGGCAAGCAGGCAAATGGGCAGGACTTAGTAACGGCTATGCCAAGGAGATGCAGCCTCTTTCATTTAAGATAAAAATAAACATTTTCATTCCAGTTATTTAGGATAAAAGAAATATGACAATGTGGGGCACGAGGAAAGGTGAAAAGTGCTATAAGCAGGTCTCTTTCCAAGAATAGTGTCAATTCCTACATACATTCCTAGATGAGTACACACACACACACACACACACACACCACATGGCAAAGCAACACTGTCTGCTATGGGGCAATGTTGCATAGAATTCTAAGACGTGAATGAGCCAATTATTACAGCATGTATGATTTTGGCAAAAATATTTGTTATTTCAATGGTTTTTTTGAATGAGCCAGGGAACTTTGGAATGTGAATCCTCTATATGAAAACACACTGTTCTTTTAAAATGACTAGGACAGCAGGGCCCTATGAATTCCAAAACTGATTTAACCTTCCTAAATGGGAGAACAGATATGACAAGAAGGTAAACAAAAATGAATATGAAGAAAGTGATAAGTAAAAATCATAAAAGAGAGGGAAAAGAAAGAATTTTATAACGAAGACTAGAAAAACAGAAGCTGGAATAAAAACAAAATAAAGTCTTCACTCTTCTGATGGTCTTTATTTTTCAAAGGGAAACAGGAAAAAATTATACTAGACAAGTAAATTAACAAATGAATTCCATAATTTTCAGAGAGTGGTAAAATGAGGGTTTGGGAAGGCAATCTTAAGCAGATGGCCAGGGAATCCCTACCTATGGAGGTGACATTTGAGCTGTGACCTGAATGATGAGGAGAAAGCCATGCAAATATCTGGGGAAAGAACAGAACAGGCAGAGAAAAAGAGAATGTATAAAGGCCCTGAGGCAGGAAAATTTTCATCCACTAAGAACAGCAAGGCCAATATGGCTGGAACACAGTGAAAGTGTGGTAAAAGACAAGATTGGAGAAGTAGGCAGGGGCCAGATTATAATGAGACATAGTGAGATACTTGAGTTTTATTATATGTAAAATGGGAAGCCAACAGACGACTTGAAATAGGGAATAATGTGAAATATGCATTTTTTTTTTAAAGATCATGCTATCTGTTGTATGAAAAATAAAACTGTAGGGGGTGAGCAAGAGTAGAAACAACAGTACAGGTAAAAGATAGTGGAAGGTGGTGAAAAATGGTCTTATTTATTTATTTATTTACTTAAAGATTTTATTTATTTATTTGAGAGAGAGAGAATAAGAGAGAGAGAGAATGAGCAGGGAGAGCAGCAGAGGAAGAGGGAGAAGCAGAAGCAGACTCCCTGCTGAGCAGGGAGCCAGATGCAGGGCTCAACCCCAGGATGCTGGGATCACAACCCAAGCCGAAGGCAGACACTTAAATAACTGAGCCACCCAGGTGCCCTAAAATGGTCAAATTTGGAATATATTTTGAAGAAATATATTTTATCTCCTTAACCACCATGCCAAACTTTTCACTTATTACACATTATTTTATATTCCTCATTACGCTTTTATTTTTCTGCCTTATCTCTTAGATTGTAGTAATTGTAACTTATTTATAGAATTCTACATAGAATTATTAATTCATTTAGTAAACATTTATGGTAGTTTCTTTTAAAGTAATCTCTATGCCCAATATGGAGCTTGAACTCACAACCCCAAGATCAAGAGTCGCATGCTTTACAGAGTGAGCCAGCCAGGCACCCCAGGGTAGTCAGTGCTTTTTTCAAATTTTTATTTTATTGTATAGTTGGTTTTCTTCTTGCCAAATATATTTTATTTATACACACACATGATTTGCTTTGCTTATTTTCTATACCTAGAATTTTCCTTTTGAATAGCTTCCTCTCTCTCCCTCTCACCCATTTTATATATGTTCTTTGGCTCTTTTCATTCCTTTTTCAAACGTTCCTTATTTTATACAGTAGTTCTTAGGTAGACACAAATTATAAAGTACTTTTCCACAAAATACATGATTTAATACAACAATCTTATAAAGTAGCTCATGCTGATATAATTAATGCCTTTTTATAGATGAGCAAAGTGAGGCTCAGAGAGGTTAAATGATTTGCCCAAGGTCATGGGGCTGGGTAGAGAAGACAAACTGAGTAGAGTCAAGGTTCCCTGATTTCTAAATCAATGCCTTTCTCCTGCACCATTATGTGTCCTCTGTCTTTCCCTGCTGAGCCCACCTGCACTGTACCCTTGAAAGCAGGTGCTTATGCAAAGTAGATGATCTATAACTCAGTGATAGAGAGGACAACAATGCTGTCTGTATATTCAATGTATTGATTCATCTATTTGTATAGCTAATTTTTCACCATGCCAAAATGTACCTTAAATTTGCCCTAGTAGATTTTACCATAAAACAAAAGTTAGAAAAGACTAGATTTGAATTCTTTGCATTTGAACAGGTTAGTCATGATTCAATTCAATAAAAATTTTATTGTGTACCTACCATATGCCATAAATATTTATTGGAAGAATGAATAATTCTACATAGTGTTATATAAATATAAGCCATTATTATCACAATCTACTTGGAGACATAAGACAGAAAAAATAAAAATATAAGACCATAAAGGAATGTGTAATAAGTGAAGCAACCTGGCATAGTGATTAGTAATACAATAGGTATTGACTCTTTACGGTCCTGGGAATAGAGAGGTGGACAAGAGAAGATGGTTCTTGCTCTTATGAAGCTTCTACTGTAGTCTACTCTCAAAACTGCTATTCTTGTCATAACAGCCTTGGAAACTACCTAAAGTTCTCCATAACTAATAATATTGTTAACTTTTACTGGATGCCTACTAAAATTAGTTTATTTGATCCTTTCAACAACCTATGAAGTAGGTAGCGTTACATTATCAACTCCATTTTCCAAATAAGAAAGCCAGAAAGACCACACAGCTACTAAATGGCAGAGCCAGCTGAAGAATTCACATGTTTAGCTTCTACACAGGGAAAAATGCACATTTTGTGGGGCATGAAGCATATATATATTTCTAGGGACTATATTTGAGGGGGGAAAAAGGATACAACACTACAAATACAAAATTAGGTACAGGGCCAGAGAAGGGGCCAATGCAAGACTTGTGCTTTATTAGCTTCACAATAAATCTGCCTTTAGCTTCAAGGTAAACCCATCTCTTCCACTATGCAATACCTTAAGCATGAAGTTTGTTATTAAAATGATGATTGTCCCAATCCAAACACCTAGAAGGTGATTACATGAAGGGAGCAAGAAAATAAGCATTACCATTTAACTGTGAAACTATAGATGAGATTTTCTGGTGCTTGATTTCAAGTCAGTGAGCATTCATAAAGTATCTGCTATGTGCCAACCATTGTGCTACCGTGCAAGGTATATAAAATTGAGTTTAAAATTATAGATAGATGATAGACAATGTTAGATAGATCTGCTCTCAAGGACTCTGTTTATGTTTCCAACACTGTATAAATGCAAGAGGAGACCAATATGACAGCAGGACCGGCCCTTGAGAAATTTAAATGATAATAAACAATTAACAAACACTTAATGCTTACCGTGTAACTGACATTGCTATAAATGGGTTACAATTGATGGGGTAGGTACTAATATTACCATCATCCCTATTTTATGGATGGATAAACTGATCAGAAGAGTGTCAGAGTTTAGTTCTGAAATCAGATGTGCTAATTCTTTGACCATACTCTTAACCACTCTACTACTCTTCTTCTCCAATCTTTTTGGAAACGCTAAGCTTGGAAACATGAACAATTTGAGATGTAAAGCTTCTAAACTCCTCCCAATTGCCATCTTGTCAATGAAGCCTTCTTTGCTCACCCCAGAAAGGTCAGGTCCTCCTCCACATACATAGCCTTCCCTGGCACCTCTCTCATTGCTGGATCATTGAGTCACTTTTGCCTGTGTTTTTAGACCATGAGCTTCTTTAAGACATGTGTCTCCAGCACCTAGTAGGTGTTGATTAAATATTTAAAGAATCAATGAATAAATGTATAATACATTCAGACTGTGGTCAAGTGGTCTGTTGATTCTGTGGTAAACAATTTATCTGCCACAGGGTTTAGGTGGGACTTGAGCATGAAATAAGTTTTAGAAAAGTGGAGGGAGAAAGAAAAGGACATTTCAGGTGAGGGCAAAAGCCTGGGCAGCAGTAGGGATAATCATGGTGTGAAATCATGATCTCAAGCGGAAATCATGGAGTTAGCGTCCTATTGCTACTATATTAAGTCACCTCAAACTTAGCAGTTTAAAACAATAACAGATTTATTCCCTTATAGTTCTCGAGGTCATAAACCCATAAAATCAAGGTGTCGGCAAAGCTGTGTTGCTTCTGCAAGCTTCAGGGGAGAATGTGTTTTCTTGCCTTTTTCTGCTCCTGAGGTCACCTGAATTCCTTGGCTCTTGGCCCCTTCCTCATGTCACTCCACCTTCTTGATTCTGTTGTCACATCTCCTGCTACTGGCAATGACTCTCCTGCCTCCCTCCTACAAGGACCTTTAGGATTATATCAGGGGGCCAGTGCAGAAAATCCAGGATTATCCACTCATCTCAAGAACCTTAACTTAATCACATCTGCAAAATCCCTTTTCTTATGTAAAGTAACATATTCACAGGTTCCCTGAGCTCTGGGGATTATGACAAAGATATCTTTGGATAGCCATTACCCAACCTACCACAAAAGATAGCAGTAAAAAGACAGTCTGCATTCTGTAAATTCTGTCCCTATGAGGCCATAGGTTGAATAGATAAAGAGAGGCCAAGCTTCTTTTTAGGCTGAGAGGTCTGGATTTCTTCTAATAGGAATAGGCAGTCATTTAAAGTGTTAAGAGTGTAAAGTCATTA